>NC_069502.1:172997584-173020084 GCF_027579735.1 Bombina bombina | reverse complement strand
CATTTGAGAGTTGTTTTGAGGCCCCCATGTTGCCACTCTTCAGAGGAGAGTCAAGGAGAACAAAAACTTGAAATTGGCCACCTTAAATACCTTTTCTCATGTTTCGATGCACCTGTCTATGAAGTTCAATGCTTAATGGGCTCACCAAACCAATTGTGTGTTCCAATTAATCAGTGCTAGGTAGTTACAGGTATTCAAATCAACAAAATGACAAGGGTACTCAAATGTATGCACCTTTCTAATTTCGTTTTGATGCATATTGCACATTTTCTGTTAATCCAATAAACCTAATTTCACTACTGAAATATTACTGTGTCCTTCAGTTATTTGATAGATCAAAATGAAATTGCTGATCCAAACACCCAATTATTTATAAATGAAAATCATGGAAATTGCCATGGGTGCCTAAACTTTTGCATACAACTGTATATATATATATATATATATATATATATATATATATATATATATATATATATATATATATATATATATACACACACATATACCTGCATGGATCGGACCCCTGTAGATTTGGATAAGAAAAACAATACTTAATATTCTTCAGACCAACTACGTAAATACCCCTTAGGTAAAACTTCTAAAGGTGATAGTAAACACCTTGTAATTGTAATATAAAATGTTTAGTTATGCATTGTAAAACAACTTTGTAATAAACATTCATTATTTATTCTTCCCCCTTTTCATGTACTTTAGGTCTGAAAATTATACATTTTCGAATTCTCAGGGCTGGAAATGCATCCTGCAGACTTATCAAGGCTAACATATATTTCCCTAATTAGCTTTAAAGGGTAAGGAAAGCAAAACAAACTTTATACTAACATTATGACTGTCGCTAGCCTTGTCTGCAGAATCAAGCCCAGATTAGCTCCTCTAAATAAGGCAAATGGGTGGCAGAGTTTGGCTATTGAAAATCAATTGCAGCAAACAAGATATTAATATGTTTTACAAAAATGTTTAGACTTGACTGATATGTTTTTCTAAATTAAGACACCTAAAGAGTCTTGTAATTGTCCTCGGATAATCTGAGCGCTGGAATCGATCGAGATCGCTTCCAGATGCTCAAACAGTATTGCAGCGAGGCATCCTGCAATACTGTTCCTGACTGCCGGGCTCCGTTTTGATCGCTCCCATGGAGCAATCACTTCCGGTTTCACTCCACATGGAGCCCAGCAGAGCATTGTAAGCCATCGGGCAGGCTTCTGATGCTCTGAAAGTGTGCTAAGTCCCTCGGTGGGTCGAGGCACTTAGTAAAATAACATATAAAATAAAAATATATATATTTTAAATAAAATAGCCCCATATAGTCCCCCTCCCCCATGTGGCTTTAAAGATGGCGTTGCCCAGTGCATCATGGGGCTTCTGGGGGTGTCCCTAGCCTGCCTCATCATAGGGGCAGGCTAGGATCATCCAATCTGAGCTTGCCCCTATAATAAAATGTTTAATAATAAAATATTCCATTTGTCTTATGTCTATATTAGTAAATATTGACTCTGACCAGTGTGGATCTCCCTCACTTGCGTTTTTGTGGGAGAGAGAGAGCTCTGTGTTTAGAAGAGAGAGATTTAGATAATATATTTGTTAAAAATTGTGAGACCCAAAGCCATTAACCCCTAGCTTGCCAGTGATCACTGTAAATCACTGACAGTAGCACAGCAGCACTTTTTTGCTCTCTGTTCATTTTTTTATGGGTTAATTTTTTTTTTTTAGTAATTTTTTTGTGAGACCCAACGGATCTTTTCAGAACCATTTAGTTAATTTAAATGTTAGCTGAAAATAGAAGCAGAAGAAGCGCACCACGATTCAAGGTAGTATATGTCACACTTTATTCAGACACACATGATACAGCTTGCACTTACTAGACATAAGAACAAGATGAGCATAAGTTAAAAGCTGCTGCCGAGTCTCTGTATGATAGCCTCTCCCTCCGATGACGTAAACAATGACTTCGGAGTCCTATTCGGGTTAACTGTCCAATGGAGACTCTGCAACAGCTTTTAACTTATGCTGATCTTGTTCTTATGTCTAGTAAGTGCAAGCTGTATCACGTGTGTCTGAATAAAGTGTGACATATACTACCTTGAATCGTGGTGCGCTTCTTCTGCTTCTATTTTCAGCTATAATTCTTTTGGAGGACGTTGGCAACACGCCAGGCTAACAAAGCAGCACCGTGATTGCAGTCTCTACGGCACAGTGGGACGATTAAGGTTATATGCGCCTGATCTTGTCCACGACAGCCAGGACCAGAGGGGCACAAGTAATATTTGTTGTGTCTTAAAGGGATAGTAAACCCAAAACCTTTTTAAATCTTTATTAAAACTTCATTATGTATGTGAAATATTTCAAATAAGTACCTGTTAAATTTTTTCACTCGTTTTCTAATTATTCTTCATCAAATATAGCGCTGCGGAATCTGTTGGCGCTCTACAAATAACCGATAATAATAATAATCAAATATCTTTAATAGTAATGCATGCGCATTTTGGCCTCTCAGTCCTAGCGTGACCGTCACCATTCTGGCACAGGAAGCAGGGCGGACTTCATGATAGTGACGTCAACGTTGGTGGGAGTGGCGCACCAGAGCGCTGAAGATTCACGGAACACAAGCATAGGGAATCATCTGTGTTACTTTGCTAGAGGTAAGTATAATAATTACCCCTAGGCTAACGAGCAAGTTGATTTGATCTTAGTAATAGGACGTTAAACCCTAGACTGACTATAATTTTTTTAACACCTAGAAAAACGAGCATGTTTTTCTCTTATGATAAGGCAGTGACTTATGATAAGAGTGACTAACCAGCAATTATTTTTAACCCCTAGACTAACGAGCAAGTTGTTTAACTTAAACACAGGAGCTGCAAAGATTAAAATCAATAGCAAATTCGGATGCGACTAAAGTTAATTATTAATATCTGAATTTGCTATTGCTTTTAATCTTTGCAGCTCCTGCGATTAATCTGAGTGTTGTAAGAACAAAACAACTTGCTCGTTAGTCTAGGGGTTAAAAATAATTGCTGGTAAGTCACTCTTATCATAAGTCACTGCCTTACCATAAGAAAAAAACATGCGCGTTTTTCTAGGTGTTAAAAAAAATTATAGTCAGTCTAGGGGTTAACGTCCTATTACTAAGATCAAATCAACGTGCTCGTTAGCCTAGGGGTAATTATTATACTTACCTCTAGCAAAGTAACGCAGATGATTCCCCATGCTTGTGTTCCATGAATCTTCAGCGCTCTGGTGCGCCACTCCCACCAACGTTGATGTCACTATCATGAAGTCCGCCCTGCTTCCTGTGCCAGAATAGTGACGGGCACGCTAGGACTGAGGGGCCAAAATGCGCATGCATTACTATTAAAATAATTATATGCGCACCGCCATGATGTTTCTACCTAGATAGAACATCATTATAGGGTCCACATAATGTGATAAAAATGGGCTTGGCAATATAAAGATATTTGATGAAAAATAACTAGAAAACGAGTGAAAGCATTTAACAGGTACTTATTTGAATATTTCACATACATAATGAAGTTTTAATAAAGATTTAAAAAGTTTTTGGTTTTACTATCCCTTTAACAATGGTTGGACACTAATTTTATATTGACGTTTTTAAGACTTTTTTTTTTTTTTTTTTTTTTTTTTAAGTTTTAAATTTCTTTTATTGATGAAACAAAAGTTATTACATAACAATCGATAATATAACATTACAATCAAGATAAAGAAAAGAAATAGAAAAAAAAAAAAAAAAAAAAAAAGTAACAAAACAATTCTCGAAGTAGTAAGTACATGAATGTGTCAAATATCATCATTATTGATACAATTTGTATTTGTGCTTAATGCAATAAAACATTTGCTTACGTATTTGCCATATAGTCCTCCCATAAAAACTTCAGATTACAGTAGAACTCCATTTGTTGGGTCTGGGTATAGTGATATCTTTCTAGGGTCAGTAATTGTGAAACATGATCCTTCCACTCATTGACCGTGGGTACTCTCTGGCTTTTCCACAGTCGTGGTAATAGCTGTTTAGCTCCATTTGTCATTATATGTAATAATTTTAATCTAAGCTTACATTTCAGTTTGGGAGGATAGTTAAAAAGCAGTAATAGAGGATTGAGGAGAATCCTGTGTGATAAACATTTCTCTATCTCTTCTTTGATTGCCGACCAGTATTGTCGGATATATATACACTCCCACCATATATGAGTCATTGATCCCACCTCACCACATCCCCGCCAGCACAAATTATTTATGTTAGTGTATATCTTTGAAAGTCTAAGCGGTGTGAGGTACCATCTATATAAAAGTTTTAGATTAGTTTCCGTTATGCTTATTGAGGAGGATGATTTTCCCATATTAACAAAAATTATATCCCATTCTTTCTGTGAGATTTCTCTTTGCAGTTCAGCCTCCCATTTCCTACAGTATGCAGGTAGGGATCTAGAGTGGTGACCCAATAGCAATTTATACAGTAGTGATAGACCTCCTCTAGTGGGGATTTGTGAGTAACATATAGTTTCAAATAGTGTGAGGGATCTCAATAGGTTAGGTTTCTGCGTGTTATGGGTGATGTAATGTAATAGCTGTTGACGTGTGTACCAATCATTTGCAAGTATTGGTGCCAGTTTCTCTATCTCTTCTTCAGATTTCAATTTGCCCTCACTTGTGAGTGTGTGAATAGGGATCAATGTATTAATATTGAACAGTGCTATAGTAGCAGGTTGCCTTCTTATCGGAATCTCTGGGTTATGGAGGATCGGTGTTAGTGGGGAGGGGTTTGAAGAAATGCCCATAGATTTATTAGAGATAAAGTCCCACGTCTTGAATGTTTCCTGTATAATTCTGGGGGGTGTTTTACTCATGTTTCTATGTATTTTATTGATCCAACACATACCTCCCACATTAGGGCAATTAATTAGTTGTTGTTCCAGTCTAACCCATTCTTTATTCTCTCCATGCTTGCACCAATCTATAACTCGGTTGAGAATAGCCGCTTGTCTGTAGTACGCCAAATTGGGTACTCCCAGTCCTCCATTCTTCCTATTTCTATACATAATTTTTTTGGCTACCCGTGGCCGTTTGTTTTGCCATATATATGAGTTAACCCTATTTTGTAGTGTGGTCAGATAGGACTGAGGTAATGGGATAGGTACAGTTTGAAATTTGTATAAGATCTTAGGTAGGCCTGACATCTTGAATGCCTCCATTCTTCCCACCCAGGACAAATTTTTGTGTTCCCAATTGCTTAATTCTCGCTGTATTTCATCTAAGAGGGTTTGGTAGTTCTGTTTGAATAGAGTTTCCTGGTTGTGTGATATTTGGACCCCTAGATATTTGATAGAGGAATTTTGTATGTGAAAGTGATATTTATTCGCAATCTCCTGTAATTCTGGTTTAGTGATGTGGATCCCTAGCATCTCTGATTTAGTGGGGTTAATTTTGAAACCGGAGAGTGCACCATATATATCTAATTCTACTTTTAGTGCCTCTAAGGATTGTTGTGGGGTTGTGAGCGTCAGTATAACGTCATCGGCATACAATGCCTGTTTGTATTGATCGTTTTGGATCTGAATGCCTTTTATATTGATGTTGTATCGGATTGCTGCAGCTAAAATTTCAATTGTCAGTACAAACAAAATGGGTGATAAGGGGCATCCCTGTCTGGTTCCATTGTTAATCAGAACCTTGCCTGAGAGGGAATCATTTAATTTGATTTTGGCCGTAGGTGCATTATATAGTGTAAAGATTTTATTAATAAAGCCCTCCCCCATTCCAAATCTCTCCAATGAACCTCTTAAAAAGGCCCAGTTCAATCTATCAAAAGCCTTTTCGGCATCCATAGCAAGGAAGATTGTTGGTATATTATATATATGAGCATATTCAAGCAGATTCAATATTTTAATAGTATTGTCCCTTGCCTCTCTGTGGGGTGTAAAACCTACTTGATTCGTATGAATTAGATTCGGGAGGATTTTATTGATGCGTAGTGCCAGGATCTTTGCGAACAATTTCACATCGACATTTAACAGTGAGATGGGTCTAAAATTTTGGGGCGTATCGGGAGGTTTCCCAGGCTTTGGGAGCACCGTAATGTGTGCCTCCAGCATAGTCTGTGGAAAAGGGTTCTGGTCATTCACTCTATTGAAAATGTCTAACAAATGGGGTATCAGTATTGGGGCAAGGGCTTTATAGTATTGGGTGGAAAAGCCATCTGGGCCCGGGCTTTTTCCAGGGTTAAGATCGTGTATTGCCAGTTTTATCTCTTCTGAGGTGATGGGTGCTTCTAGGTCTGTTGTTTGTTCTTTGTTTAGTGTGGGAATGGGAAGTGCTTGCAGGTAAGTTTGCATGTCTATGGCAGCAAACAAGCTGTCTGTTTCTTGCTTAATATTGTATAGTTGTGTGTAATAGTCCTCGAATTGTAGGAGGATATCTTTGGTGGAATAAACTTTAGTGTTTTTAGGTGTTTTTATCTCATGTATAAATGTTTTTAATTTTTTAATTTTTAGTGCCCTAGCTAGGAGTTTACCTGCCCTATTGCCTTCATAATAAAATCTCTGTCTAACTTTGGATCTGGTATCTGTATATTCCTGTAATAACATATCATGAAGTGCTTTTCTAGTGTCCTGGAGTGATTGGGTCACGTCTGGGTCGTCCTGATTTAATCTGTGTTTATGCTCTAAATCCGATAATCTTGAGGTGAGGTCTAAGTATTTCTGCCTATCTAATCTTCTGAATTGGGCTTTTCTCTTCATGAATTCCCCTCTCATAAAACACTTATGTGCTTCCCAAACTGTAATTGGGTCGGTATCCCCCGTAGAATTAAAGAGAAAATATTCCTGTAGTGCTTTCTGAGTCTTAGTGAGTTGTACCTCTCCTTTTAATAAGGAATCATCTAGCTTCCATATGTATGGGGTAACAGGGGTATTAGGCCATGCAATATCAAAATATACGGCCGAGTGATCCGACCATACTGTATGAGTGATCCCAGAGTTTTTTATATGTTCCAGCCCTATTTGATTGGTGATCAGGTAGTCTAATCGGCTATATGTCTTATTTGGGGAAGAAAAAAAAGTGTATTCCCTTTTGTCTGGATTAATAAATCTCCAAATGTCATAGAAATTGTAATCTCTCATTATTTTCCATAAGTGTTTAAGTGTACGTTTAGATGTGCTGGGGTTTGGGTTAGAGCTGTCCATCCCTGGGTTTATGGGAATGTTAAGATCCCCCCCTATAAAGATTAATCCTTTAGCTATATCCAGTATGCGTCTAAATGTTTTCCTAAAATAGGGAAGTTGTTGGGTGTTAGGTGCATAGAGATTAATTAATGTAACCGGTCTACCATATAATAATCCGAAGACTGCCAGAAATCGGCCTTCTAAATCAGTGTATGTTTGGATATGTTGAAAAGATATGACCTTGTGTATCAAGATACTTACACCACACTTTTTTGAAGTGCCGGAGCTGTGGAAATGCCGATTATAGTTAGAGCTCATATATTTTGGCTCGTGAGAGCGCTTAAAATGCGTCTCTTGTAGGAATAAAATATCCCCTTTTCTTTTATGAAAATCAGACATTGCCACAGATCTTTTGGCCGGGGAGTTAAGACCCTTTACATTTTGCGTGATAAATTTAAGTGTTTTGTTAGGAGTATCCATTGACAAGTAGTATATTAGGTTTCGATGAGACACACCATGTACAATATCTTACCATATGCATTGTTATTACCTTACTTCGGTATCTAATTTGCAGACAATATGAACACATTAGAGAAATAAAATAATATAACAAACTGAAACTTAACAAATATATAGCTAACCAAAAAAAAGAGTTGATGCCTACCCTATATCTGGGGGCAGGCATTGGAACCATGTTTAACCACGGGACCTTACTCTAGAGGGGGGTCAGGGTCGATGATATAAATTACAGTGATCCCATTTCGTATCTAACTGCAATGTAGGAACGTCATTTCATCCCTCCGTATAGTGTTTATAATAGATGAAATGAGGGACAAAATTAAATATAATACCCTACAAGGAGCCAGGGGTGAAGTTTGTGTAGAACCGTATTATAACATTATGTTAAACTAACTCTATATAAGTTTAAGTAAACATTCAAAACCCACCACACAAAACTTATTCATGCTGGGATAACCCAGACAGAGTCTATAATTAGTTACCCATCCTTTTTGGACAGTTCCTCAAAGTCTGTAATCCTGTGTGGGATTTAATCAAGTCCCGTCTTCAATAACTGCATTGTTCGCCCGTCTTTTTTCTGGTGGGGCGCCTTGTGAGGAAAGTTTCTTGCTTGCCCTCGAGGATGTTTGCTGCCATCTCTCTGTTTGTAGCCTTTTCTCTCTTCTTGGTGGTGTGTGTTGCTGATTATCATCTGATGAAAAGTCTGGTGGATCCAGGTCTAAGGCCTTGCAGAATTCTGGGACTTCTGAGACTTTCCTGCATATTAGTTTCCTTGTATCTCGCAACACATACAGATGAAAGGGGAATCCCCAACGGTATAAGATTTTCTTATCTCTCAACAGCTTAGTTAGAGGCGCCAGCTCTCTGCGTCTTTGTAAAGTCCTCGGGGACAGATCGGCGTAGAATTGCAGAACAGTCCCTCTGAAGCGTATAGGTTGATTCTTTCTAGATAATGTCAAGATTTCTTCTTTATTCATAAAGCATTTAAATTTTATAATGACATCTCTGGGCGGCGCTGTGTCTGGGGGTCTTGGCCTTAAAGCTCTGTGGGCTCTGTCCCAAGGCATATCAACCGGCTGTTGTGATCCTTTTAGGTGGGCAAACAAGGCTGCAAAATAAGTATAGAAATCTTTTGGTGGCACTGACTCGGGAATTCCCCTGATTCTAAGGTTCTTTCTCCGACCCCTGTTTTCAAGGTCTTCAAGTTTGTCACTAAGATCTTCAATAATGTCAGCTTGAGAGGTTACTTGATCCTGTATGCTTGCAATCTCCTCCTTAACCAGTTCTGACTGGTCTTCAATGGCTTCCACTCTAAAACCCAGAGTGTGTATGTCCTGCTTAATTTCCGCCATTTCCTCTCTCATGCAGGTCCTGACAATGTCTGCTATATCCTGCTTTGATGCCAGAGAAGACAGTAGAGACATAGGCACATTTGTAGATGTTTCTTGGTCTTGTGAAATTTCATCCTCCAGCAGTGAACTGGGGGATGATTGCTCTCTGAGGTGTTTTGTCGGTGAGGATCTTTTGTGTTCTGAGGCTGAGAAAAAGGAACTCACAGAGTGCTCCTTCCCCAGTGACTTTAGTTGTTTATGAGGCTTAATGCCCTTCCTTGCAGCCATAGTGAGACAGTTTTATGTGTGACAATGTGTCTTGGAAGTGTTTGTTGTTATATTCCGGGTACAAGGCAACACACAAATGATATCCAATTACTCTTTATATTAGAGTTCGCCCTCTGCGCTTTTTACATATATAATTATAAATAAGTCTCACCGGTTCTCAACTGTAAATCTGAGGGAGATGAGGCAGAGAGCTGGTATTTGTGCATTAGTCCCGCATTAAAGTTATAAGGCCCAGCGTGGCTCAGCGTGTCCTTGAGTGTTATAAGTGCGTGCACACAAACGGCTTCATCCTGGGATTTTTTCTGGCCTGGGGTTATGACGCACCTCTATCTGTAAGCTGGAGTCGCATCCGGGATGGAGGTGAGAGTAGCGGGTGAGTGACTGGTATTATAGGGCTTATCGCTCTCGTGTGTGTGCTGTTTTTACTGATAAGCCTAAATTAGGCAGTCTCCTCTCTCTCTCTTCTGTGTCCCGCACCGCCAAAGTCACGGTCCCTGTATGAAATAAAGTTACCGCTTCATTCCTGGCACTTTAAACAGTTGTTCCCTCCGGTTTCTTCCAGTTATCGGTCACAGTAACATACGTATTTATACTTTGAAAGTCCCTGACACACCGGAGCTCTGGGTTTAAGCAGCCATCTTAGCTGCGGCCAAGCTCCGCCCCCCCGTGTTGTGCTGACTTTTAAATAACTTCTTGGACTTGAGCACACTTATCTATAAGGCCCACATGAACTAGCAGTCTCCTCGAACAGCGCCATCTTGGTCGTGTCACATGACCTTTAAGACTTTTTTTTTATCATTATTTTTGTCATTTTTAGATTTTCCCTTGCTATATTGGTGCTTGTTTGCTCTTCAGCACATCGTTTTGCACTATTTCTGCTTGTTAGTTCATCGTGTTTAAATTTAAATTTTGTGTTGATTTTTTTTTAGTAATGTTTTTTCTCTGTGACAGATAAAAATAAATCATGTGACAGAGAACATATAGTGCTGAAGAGGTGTATGACATCCTTGCGTCAGAGTCAGATGCCTCTATGTCTGACTCAGACCCCAATTTTGACCCTGCCATATGATCAGATACATCATTAGATACAGTCTCAACTGATAGTGATGTATCTGCCAGAAGGAGACGTGTTGCTCTAGCTGCCATAGGCCAGATATCCCACCCTTCATTGCAAATCCTGGCAACAGTTTATGGAGGTGTTTCTGGGCGATGATGTATTGGGGAACATTGTTGCCCAAATTTATATGCCCATCAGTTCCGTTCTGCAAAGCCTGACACTTTTTTGGCAAAGCAGCAATGGGCCCCCATCAATGTGCCAGAATTTAAAAAATTCTGGGCATTGACTATGCTGATGGGCATCATAAAGAAACCCTCCATTCTCTCCTACTGGAGCAGTAGCCCCATTTGCTCTACCCCTATTTTCTCCCAGTGTATGTCGAGGAAGAGGTATGAAATGATGCTACATTTCCTGCACTTCAGCGACAACAGCCTGTGCCCCCCTAGGGAGCATCCCCAGTTTGACGGTCTGTATAAAATCTGCCCCCTGATTACCCACTTTGCTGCCACGTTTGCAGAGGCTTATACACCTGGAAGGAATATATGCGTGGATGAATCCCTGATGAAGTATAAGGGAAGGTTGGGATTCAAACAGTATATTCCTTCCAAGCGCTCCAGGTATGGAGTAAAGGTGTATAAGCTCTGTGAGAGGAAGACTGGGTATACTCAGGCCTTACGGGTGTACAAGGGAAAGGATGTCCACCTTGACCCTCCAGGCTGCCCAGAACATATGGGAACCACTGGCAAGATTGTCTGGGACCTGAAATTACCCCTGATGAACAAAGGGTACCACTTGTATTTAGATAATTTCGATACAAGTGTCCTTTTGTTCAAGCTACTGTATTGTTTTGATACAGTAGCATGCGGTACAATTCAAAAGAACCACGCAGGTTTCCCTGGACAACTTGCACGCACCTGGCAACGAAGGATGGAGACCTCAGCTCTGCGCCAAGAGGAGCTGTTGGCAGTTAAGTACAGAGACAAGAAGGATGTATACCTTCTTACCACCATCCACACATAGAGGACTGTGGAGGTCTCTGTACGTGGCAGAGCTGAGAGAACAAAGAAGCCAGTGTGCATCAAGGCTTATAACTGGCATATGAGTGGGGTTGATCTAGCAGATCAGCTGCTGCAGCCCTACCTAATTATGCGGAAGACAACGGCCTTGTACAAAAAGGTTGCAGTTTACTTAATGCAGATTGAAACCCACAACGCTTTTTTGTTGTTCAAAAAAGCAAACCACAAAATGAAACTGAGTTTTTTTACAGTTTCAGCCCCAGATCATTTCGGGGATTTTGTACCAAACTGCACCGCACCTGCCCCCGGGCGGTGATGGGAGAGAGCAGAGTTGGGGCTACCCATTTTATTTTCAAAATCCCCCCTACAGCGACAAAGAATAATCCTCAGAAAAAATGCAGAGTCTGTACCAAGAGGGGGCAGAAAAAGGACACCACCTTTTACTTTCCTGATTGCCCTGGACAGCCTGGATTCTGCATTGGGGACTGCTTCAAGTGGTATCACACACTGACAAATTTTAATATTTTTTTTACATTTGCCGTTGTGTTTTTTTTAGGGGGGGGTTGGTTACGTTTACTGTTACTGAGTTGTTGTTTTTTGTTTGTTTTTTACTTTTACTGTGCCAGATTTTTAAATTTCACTGTTCTATTTTTTATAAGTTCTAAAATTGGTGCTGAATTTTACCAAAACCCCTATCAAACCTATGCATGGGGGGCATGGGTGTACTCAGTGGGTCTTGCAGAAAACAACTATGATTGTTTTCTTGCAATAACTTACAACAGTCATAGTCAAAAAGCAATGTGTGTAAAAATGAAAATTGAAAAATTACCACCATACACTGGGGTATGCGATAGACCCCAAACTAAAGATAGGCCTATCAGAAGAAATACTCTCACTTTCAACTCAAATTACAAGTCATACAATTGTAACTGAACCTTCCAAAAATCCTGTCACACCTATGCATGGGGGACATGGGTGTACTCAGGAGGTCTTGCAGAAAACAAACTGGAGTGTTTTCTTGCAATAACTTACAACAAGCTTTCCTAAATCACAGTAAAAAATCAACGGGTGTGTAAAAATAAAAAATTACCTCCACATATTTTCTCCAATTTTTTTGGCTAAACCAGTTGCATCAAATGCATCAAAACACTCCATATACAATACATTGGGGTGTCAACTTTTCAAATATATGTACGTTCATGGCAAGCAAATAAATTGGGGTATGTAAAAAGACCCCCAAAAAGAAGATAGGCAAAGAAGATATGTTAAATGTAAAAAAAAAAAATCATAAACACATTTCAGAAGTTTGGCATTGCACCCCCAAAGAAGCCAACAAACCTATGCATAGGTGGTATCACTGTACTCAGAAGATGTTGTTGAACACATATTGGGGTGTTTTTTGTCAGTAATACATAACAGGAACTGAGAATTCATGCCTTAAGTACAATGTGTGTGAAAAGTAACACAAAAAAAATGAATACCCAAACGTTTGCCAAAGACTGATGGTTGAATTAGTGCACGGAAAGTGTTAAAATACCTGCATTTGAAATACCCTAGGGTGTCTACTTTTCAAAAATATATGGTTTGATTGGGGTAAATTACATTGGCCAGCTTTAGAAATGTCCCAAATAGGACATGGGTGCATGATGACAGATATGAAAATTCCAAGTTGTTAAACTGGAAAGCGCCCCCTAAAAATAAGGCCTTTTAGCCCCCTGAGAACGCGACAAACCTATTCATGGGTGGTATCACTGTACTCAGGAGATGTTGTTGAACACATATTGATGTGTTTTTTGGCAGTAACACATAACAGGAACTGAGAATTCATGCCTAAAATACAATGTGTGTGAAAAATAACATAAAAAAATGACTACCCAAAAGTTTGACAAAGACTGGTGGTTGAATTAGTGCATGAAAAGTGTTAAAATACCAGCATTTAAAATACCCTAGGGTGCCTACTTTTCAAAAATATATGGTTTGATGGGGGTAAATTACATTGGCCGGCTTGAGAAATGTCCCAAATAGGACATAGGTGGATGATGATCGATGTGAAAATTGCAAGTTGGAAAACTAGAAAGCACCCCCTAGAAAAAAGGCCTTTTAGCCCCCTGAGAACCCGACAAACCTATTCATCGGTGGTATCACTGTACTCAGAAGATGTTGTTGAACACATATTGAGGTGTTTTTTGTCAGTAAAACATAACAGGAACAGAGAATCCATGCCCAAAGTACAATGTGTGTGAAAAAATAACACAAAAAAATGACTACCCAAAAGTTTGACAAAGACTGGTGGTTGAATTAGTGCATGGAAAGTATTAAAATACCAGCATTTGAAATACCCTATGGTGTCTACTTTTCAAAAATATATGGTTTGATGAGGGTAAATTATATTGGCCAGCTTCAGAAATGTCCCAAATAGGACATAGGTGCATGATGACAGATGTGAAAATTCCAAGTTGGAAAACTGGAATGCGCCCCCTAAAAATAAGGCCTTTTAGTCCCCAGAGAACCCAACACACCTATTCATGGGTGGTATCACTGTACTCAGGAGATGTTGCTAAACACATATTGGGGTGTTATTTTGCAGTAACGTTCTCAGTAAATGTATTTGTAAATGGCTATTTTGTAAAAAAAATCACCACTTTTATTTTTATTTTTTCAAACTTTGGCATAGATTGGTGTTAAACTGGTTGCATGAAAAGAGTCAAAATACCCCAAGTTTAATACTTTAGGTTGTCTTCTTTTAAAAAATATGTACATGTGAAGGGTTATTTAGGGATTCCTGACAGATATTAGTGTTACAATGTAACTATCGCTAATTTAGAAAAAACAATGGTTTGGAAATAGCAAAGTGCTACTTGTACTTATTGCCCTATAACTTGCAAAAAAAGCAAAGAACATGTAAACATTGGGTATTTCTAAACTCAGGACAACATTTAGAAACTATTTACCATGGGTGTTTTTTGGTGGTTGTAGATGTGTAACAGATTTTGGGGGTCAAAGGTAGAAAAAGTGTTTTTTTTTTCATTTTTTCATCATATTTTATAAAAAGAAATTATAGTAAATTATAAGATACTAGTACTAAAGTCCGTGTACACTGGCCATTTTTTGCAGTACAGCGGTCCCACCCCTTGCTCTCTCCCCCCTCTCTTTTGCTCTCTCTTCCCAAACGGCCAGGTATGTTTGTCACGTGCAGTCTCTACTGCGCATGACTGCATCTGACAAACATACTTGGCCATTTATTATATAGGATGATGAAAATAATGGTATCTTTAGAAAGTCCATTTAATGGCGAGAAAAACGGTATATAATGTGTGAGTACAGTAAATGAGTAAGAGGAAAATTACAGCTAAACACAAACACTGCAGAAATGTAAAAATAGCCCTGGTCCTTAACGGTAAAAAAATTGAAAAGTCACTAAGGGGTTAAAGGGACATGAGACCCAAAATGTTTCTTTCATGATTCAGATAGAGAATACAATTTTCAAAAACTTTGCAATTTACTTCTGTTATTTAATTTGCTTTCTTCTCTTGATATCCTTTGCTGAAAGGTTTATCTAGGCAAGCTCAGGAGCAACAAAGAACCTAGGTTCTAGCTTCTGATTGGTGGCTGCATATATATATATATATATATATATATATATATATATACACACACACACACACACCGATTGTCATTGGCTCACCCATGTGTTTAGTTAGAAACCAGTAGTGCATTGCTGCTCATTGAACAAGTGAGATACCAAGAGAATGAAACAAATTAGATAATATAAGTAAATTAGAAAGTTGTTTAAAGGGACATAATACTCATATGCTAAATCACTTGAAACTGATGCAGTATAACTGTAAAAAGCTGAACGGAAAATATCACCTGAGCATCTCTATGTAAAAAAGGAAGATATTTTACCTCACAATCTCCTCAGCTCAGCAGAGTAAGTTCTGTGTAAAAAGTTATACTCAGCTGCTCCCAGCTGCAGGTAAAAAAAATAAAAATAAAATGAAGAAATGAACAGCAGCCAATCAGCATCAACAGTAATGAGGTCATGAACTCTTTTACAGTGATCTCATGAGATTTCACTTAACTCTCATGAGATTTCATAGTACGCTGAATAGGGAAATAATATGAGAGTGCACGAGGCTCATCCCCTAAGCTGCCCCAGGACAGACACACTAAAATGCTGCTTAGAAATCCTTTACAATGGGATGTGGCTACTGAGGAACTTTTGAGGTAAAATATCTTTCTTTTTTACATAGAGATGTTCAGGTGATATTTTCTAGTCAGCTTTTTACAGCTATGCTGCATCACTTTCAAGTGTTTAAACATTTGGGTATTATCGCCCTTTAAAATGTTATTCTCTATCTGAATCATGAAATAAATATTTTGTGTTTCATGACCCTTTAATGAAATTGGCACAATGTTGCGAACCAAGCTGAATCAACACAAATCTTTGACAACATCAAATCTTGAAAAACAGCAAACTGGAACAACAACAAAAAGTGTACTCACATACAAGTTTAGATAATTCACTTTCTTGTTATTGAAAATGCACAGAGCAGAACTGCCTGTATGGATCCCAGTAGATGTGGGTAATTTTTTTAAATGGGATTGAAAACAGTGCTAGTGAGCTGATAAATAATGCTTCTAATGTGTAGGTTAATTTATATGGAAACCAAAATAAGACTCATAATTTAGATAGGGCTTACACTTTCCATAAGAGAATACTTACATATGCTCAGAAATATGCACGTATCTTGATCGCTATAAAGTAGCAGTATTTGTGACAATGTTTGTAACAATGTTATACATACAGTGCTGAAGTCACATGTGGGCTCATGAGCCTGCCACAGTATACTCTCATTGGAAGAATCTAAGTTTCAGTAAAGAATACCAAGAAAGATAGGTTCATTGGATAATATAAGTAAATTGAAAAGTTTAAAAATAACAAAACAAAACTGTAACATCTAAATTAATCATGATAATTTTATGTTGACTTAAACCATCTCTGTTAGAATAAAATATTGGCTAAAGTAATAAAAATAAGTTATTACACAACTACAACTGACATCCGCCTGAAAACCAGGATTGTTATGACAATTTGTTGCACACAATGCTTTTTAATCTATATATAATTGTCTACAGTAAATATAATTGCCATGATTTTTTGATTTATAAATGCTGCAAAATCCATATGGCAGTGGTTTTTAACGTTGGTTTTCAAGTGCCCCTTACAAAAAAGTATGCAAATGTTTCTAAAACTTAAGAGCCAGAAATAATATTAAGCTTCCAGGTAATTTTGGGGGATAGGGAATTAATTTGTAAACAAATATATTAGCATAATCAAAAACTGTAGGAAGTAAAATTGTAAGGACCATAGCTACCTGGCTCCTGGGATTTGTCAAAATGTAACGTTTCCTTCCAGATTGTATTTTTTCTGGTTGGACTGGTCAGTGGCCCAATCACTGAGATTGTCTCACTCGTGGTCACGCACGGAAATCCTTATGTTGAGAAAAACAGATATAAGGGACATAACAAATACAAAACACCACTGTTTTTTATACAGGGGAACTTCAAACCTCTTTTCATTGTGTCACATGATAAAAATATTAAAATTATAGTTAAATGTAAGGAATATAATACTGACAATTCTCATTACTGACAATTCTCATAATAGGTTCTAGGATTGATAATTCTCTACAAATAACAGAATGAAGCATCTCCTGATACCCATAATAATTTGCAGAATAAGTTCCTGTGATGTTCAGCATCCAATCAAATGTGGGGACTGGGAGAATATACAGATCCTTTAAACCTGTTAGCCAAGATGTGATTTGAGTATTATTACTATTTTACTTTTTGAAGATTTTTCATTGAATGCAGTAATGATTTCATAATGTTATGCCCTTTCATAGGTTTATATTTTTACATTAGAATACTCCTTTAAATGAAAATAAAGACTTTGCTAATTGAATGTTGCTGAATTAAGTAGGTACCCTAAAGAGTATAGGCTCATTATCATTTATGGAAAAAAGTACATAAAACACCTTGTAATTAAAAGTCTTTTTCTGATGCCTTGCAATACATTAACATACTGGCAAAGAGAGATATCTCTCTGTACCGATTAACATCTTGTTTGCTGCAATCTATCTGGATTTGTTAGTTAAATAGAAAAGGCTTGTCAATGTCACTGTTAGATAAACTTCCATTGTTTTATAGCTCACCTGTGCAGATTAAAGTGACAGTCTACACCAAAATTGTTATTGTTTAAAAAGATAGATAATTCCTTTATTACCCATTCCCCAGCTTTGCACAACCAACAGTGTTATATTAATATACTTTATAACATTTAAACAGTTCCCAAGTGACAGACAGCACACACCTGATGCTCGTGGTAGAGGGCCACTGCACACACCTCTCTGTAATATGTAGACAACTGATTTCCACAGCACCAAAAAATGATAGGAAAATTGTTAAATAAACTTAGCCTTTATTGTTCCATTTCAGCACTTGGCACACAGCAGCAAAAAAAGCGACGTTTCGGGCTGTTAACCCTTACTCATGCTTATCATGATAAGCATGAGTAAGGGTTAACAGCCCGAAACGTCGCTTTTTTTGCTGCTGTGTGCCAAGTGCTGAAATGGAACAATAAAGGCTAAGTTTATTTAACAATTTTCCTATCATTTTTTGGTGCTGTGGAAATCAGTTGTCTACTTATAACATTTAAACCTCTACATTTCTGCCTGTTACAAAGCCACTACAGACAGCCTCTTATCATATGATTTTTTATTAGCTTTTCACAAGAAGAGACTGCTAATTCATGTGAACCATATAGATAACATTGTGCTCTCTCCTGTGGAGCTGTAGTGGACATTGCACTTATTGGCTAAAATACAAGTTAATAGATAATAAATAAATAGCAATGTGATAAAGCTGTCAGAAGAGGCTTAGATACAAGGTAATCACAGAGGTAAAAAGTATATTAATATAACCATGTTGACTGTGCAAAACTGGGGAATGGTTATGTAAGGAATTATCTATCCTTTTAAACAAACATTTTGAGTAGACTGCCCCTTTAAGTAGTTATGTGGCAAAGTTAAGCTTGTGAAGTCTAGTGTGTGCCCATCTAAGTCCAAGAAATAGAAACCTCACAATTTTGAGAGTTAACTTTCCCAAAAAGGTGATAAAATAAATAAATGATAGTATACTGCAAATGTCTACTATGCATAATAAAATATTTTACATTACAATCTAGAATTGATTCCTGACCTTTTAAAATGACATGAAACCCAATATATGTTTTCATGATTCAGGTAAAACATACAATGTTAAACAACTCTCTTGCTATCCTTTTTGAAGGAACATTGTGTCAGCAAATGACAAGAGGTATATGCGCTGCCACCAATTAGCAGCTAGCTACCCATAGTGTGTTGCCTCTACTGAGCCTACCAAGGTATGCTTTTCAACAAAAGATACCAAGTGAACAAAACAAATAAGATAAGTCAATTGGAAAGTTTTTAAAATTGCATACCCTATGTGAGTCATGAAAGTAATTTTGAATGTACTGTCCTTTAAAGTAGGAAAACACTTTTGTTCTCCATAGTATGTTATCAAAAATATTTTTCAAGCTAGGACTAATAAAAAAATAATTGAAATTAGGCAGTCAATCACAGGGCTTTTAATAATCGGGAAAAACAAATCTATCCAGTAGTTTTTGTGATTAAAGGGGCATTTTAATTTCTATCACATACATAAAAGAGCGGTTTAACCATGTTATAAAGTGTGTTTTTCTTTTTCATAAAAGTAAAAAAGACTGCTGTTCACTGGTTAAAAAGGAACAACTCTCACAGAAAAAGTTAAAGAGACACTAAAGCCAATTTTTTTTCTTTCATGATTCAGATAGAACATGCAATTTTAAGCAACTTTCTAATTTACTCCTATTATCAATTTTTCTTCGTTCTCTTGCTATCTCTATTTAAAAAGCAAAAATGTGATGCATAGGAGCCGGCCCATTTTTGGTTGAGAACCTGGGTTATGCTTGCTTATTGGTGGGTAAATGTAAGCCTCCAATAAGCAAGCACTATCCATGGTGCTGAACCTAAAATAGGCTGGCTGCTAAGATTTACATTCCTGCTTTTAAAATAGATAGCAAGAAAACGAAGAAAAATTGATAATAGGAGTAAATTAGAAAGCTGCTTAAAATTTCATGCTCTGTCTGAATCTTGAAAGAAAAAATGTGGGAACTTCAGTGTCCCATTAATTTACTTAAAAAGTTAATTTACTCAGTACAGGAGAATTAATTTAAAATGTGTCATTTAATTTGCAAACATTCTGCTTTAAATACAACTGATACATTTTTGAGTATCATTTCCTTGAATTAAATATTGTTTATTAACTTTCAAAGCTAACTGGCCATCAGATATCACTTTACTAACTGTGCAAGAAAACTTTATGTGGTTTACTCCACAGTCTGCCTGACAACCTTTACCACTACCCTTATTTAGTACAAGTGGTTCAGGTATTTTGCACCCATAGGGGCATCTAGCTCCGTTATGAAGTAACTACAAGCTGAGCACATAAACCCAGGAATGCCATTGGATTATGGGTTGTAGACGTTTATTACTTTTTTGGTGATTTTGTCATCTAAGCTTTACTTTTGAATCACGTATGATACAAACTGAGTTGTGCCTACCTATATCAGGCTGATTTAGTGTATGGCAGCGCTTGCCCTGTCCATGCCAGGATTTCTCACCTCGGTCCCACTCACAGGAGACGACTCCCATCTGGGGAACAGCAAGCGATCGGAACCCAAGTGCTGTGTTCACAGAGAGCACCGGAAGTGTGGGACAGGCAGCTGGAAGAGAGTAAGCAACGGACAGGAAGTGTATTCCCGGAACAGAGGGAACCTGCATGGATGTAATATGTCTGTAAAAAGGAAAGCGGAGAATGCTATCCCGGCCGAGGAGAGCGATCAGTTATTGATTAGACCCCTGTGCGTTTCTGTTATTACGAAATCTGCCTGTGCCTATTTATTAACCACTGAGCTTATAATACAAGTTGCATATAATGTGTTCATTAACTGTATATGATTCATTGCCTGCTAGCGATAGTCATTGGTTGCTACAAATTGTATTGCATAGTCCTTTATGGAGTTCATTTGGTTTTAATACAGCTTATTGCTGTATTGTAGTAGTTCATATCATTGTGTCTGCTTCGTACCTAGTATTAAACAGTTTGTTGTGTGTGCGAGACCTACTTATATGTTAAATCTATCACAAAGATGCAAGTGGCCTCAGATATGCAAGGTAGACATCATACAATTAAGGTTACCACCTCAGCCAGGTTTTCCTGGACACTTATAAGTTACACCTGCTACAGGGCGTGCAGGGAGCAACATGAATAGTGCATATAAATTGTGCTGTCGAGAAACCCAATACATGTTCCTCCCAGCACACCCTGCAGCATGTGTAACTCATAAGTGTCCAGGAAAACACGGCTGAGGTGGGAACCCTACATACAATACAGGTCATTGATTGTATTTGGCCATTTGCTAAAGGTATCCATTATGTGCCCACTGCTTGTGTCAAAGATTGATAAATCCATATGGCCCCAAGCTTATTGGATTGTTTTGTCTATCTCTAACTAAAATACTTATCCTTAAAGGGACACTGTACCCAAATTTTTTCTTTTGTGATTCAGATAGAGCATGCAATTTTACGCAACTTTCTAATTTACTCCTATTTTCAAATGCTCTTTATTCTCTTGGTATTTTTATTTGAAATGCAAGAATTTAAGTTTAGATGCCGGCCCATTTTTGGTGAACAACCTAGGTTGTCCTTGCTGATTGGTGGATAAATGCATCCACCAATCAAAAACTGCTGTCCAGAGTTCTGAACTTAGAAAAAAGCTTAGATGCCTTCTTTTTCATATAAAGATAGCAAGAGAATGAAGAAAAATTGATAATAGGAGTAAATTAGAAAGTTGCTTAAAATTGCATGCTCTATCTGAATCACAAAAGAAAAATTTTGGGTACAGTGTCCCTTTAATTTTAAAACTGCATCTGGCTACCAAGTTTGCTAAAAATGTGTTAAACATTGTTACTGAACTCTGATATGTAACAACTATTTGTGTTATGTTTGTTCGTGATTTTAATTATCGAAGTCAGAAAGGACTGCAATTGATTTTGCCAATTTCGATCAGGCTTTTTTTAAAAAATAATTTTCTGTACTTTGAGTGAAAAGCTCTAGATTGTTCCTATATCTTTGTCCTCTTGGTGTTTAAAATAAAGATTTAAAAAAAACAACAACATATTAACCCCTGCATTTTATGCAATACAAATCCATTTAATCACACTTTTGTCACACTAATATATTCTGAGGCACATATTGCTGTTTGCCTGTGTAGGTATTTTTAAATATGAGAGCGGCATGCTTTACTTATATAACTTTACATTGATAGACACAAATATAGTTGTTTTATCAGTAAAAGAAAAGGCATACAATAAATTATTTCCCACCTGACTATTATATATGCACAAATTTACTGGTAACTTAATCTGGAAAATATGTACCTCATATCATAGTATTGTTATGCATTTTTAAAAGACTCCAGATAAGAAATACATACACAATGGTAATTAGTAGAGTTGTGAAATCAGCTACATAATTAAATTGATCATTTTATGGAAAGAGTGTAAAATATTATGTATAATTTGAAACTACCCTGTTTAAATATTCTCATTTATATTTCAGTGGTGCTGGGCAAGAAGTTGGAAGATCATGCATTATCTTAGAATTCAAGGGAAGAAAGATTATGGTGAGTGAATTGGCACCAATACCATATGTATAAACTTTTATTTATGTGACAGTAAAAGTGGATTAATGGAGGGAGAGGAACATAGAATTTGTAAAAAAAAAAAAAAAAAAAAGTGGTAATTTGTGCTTCATAGATAAAGTAAGATATTCTGATTTCCCCCAGAGAACAGGATGGGGAAATATCTCTAAGGGCACATCTGGCTCCTGTGCCTTCTGTTGCTGTCTCCTGCTGTACATAACAGTTTCTTGCCTATATGACAGAATTAATCAATACCACTAAAGAAA
>NC_069502.1:172907584-172992584 GCF_027579735.1 Bombina bombina | reverse complement strand
ATTGAGCATCTGTGGGGCATCCTCTAACAGAAGGTGGGGGAGCGCAAGGTCTCTAACTTCCACCAGCTCCCTGATGTCGTCATGGAGGAGTGGAAGAGTACTCCAGTGGCAATCTGTGAGGCTCTGGTGAACTCCATGCCCAAGAGGGTTAATGCAGTTCTGGAAAATAATGGTGGCCACACAACATATTGACACTTTGGGCACAATTTGGACAATTCTTCTTAGGGGTGTACTCACTTTTTGACATTAATGGCTGTGTGTTGAGTTATTTTGAGGGGACAGAAAATTTACACTGTTATACAGGCTGTACACTCACTACTTTACATTGTAGCAAAGTGTCATTTCTTCAGTTTTGTCACATGAAAAGGTATAATAAAATATTTACAAACATGTCGGGGTGTACTCACTTTTGTGAGATACAGTGAGTGTGTGTGTGTGTGTATGTATGTGTATATATATATATATATATATATATATATATATATATATATATATATATATATATATATATATATATATATATATATAAACAAATAGAACCCGCTCCAAAGGATATATAGGCAGTTTAGTAATGGAATACCTGACTTACAAAGTATTTGCAAGTGAACCAGTGCACGGAACTCATGAAAATTAATATGTCCAAAAATAAGAAAGATGAAAAGATGAGTTAATCCAGCACAACTAATATGCAAGCCAAATGAATAAATTAAGGTAAGTCTGTAAATGATCACAAACAACTGCTGATTCAAGTCAGAGAGAACAATTTATTAATTCATAACCTTCTCTATAATTAAATGCAATCTATTTCACATGTATATAGCATACAACCAAAATCTAAGTAATCCTAAAAAAACCCAAGGGATGAGAGATGACCAGAATTATAAACCTAAAATATACCAGTATATGTACTACTAACTATCTGTTGAATCTAGAGTAGAAATCACTTCAAAATATAAACAGAAGTATAGAGACATAAGTACACAAATCTAGCAGCAGAATTACATAAACGGCAGATCAATATAAATATGTTAGCCCATAAATAACATTATTGCTGAAGTACCAATGAACAGCACTAAGAACTTAGCCCATGAAAAACATCTTATTATAGCAAACATAAAATGTTGAAGCACAGAGTCATTTGAAGCCAGCTATTGAGATGATAGCAAAACAAGCATGCAAAGCCGGTTAGTTGTAGCAATGATGAACTGTTGATTGCACAATGTTAATGAAACATTCATCCGATGATACTTCAAAGCATAATGCAATTGCCAAAGCAGATGATTTCAAAGCGTGATGTTATAGCAAAAACAGTTATTAAGCACATGCATAAATCAGCTTGGTGTAGCAGTAATCGCTCAGCTTCCGATACTTATTCAAAGCGGCCAGAGTGGATATTTTTACGGCATGATTTTGTAGCAGGACTGAGTATAAAGCACATGCATTTGATGGTACATAGCAAAAAACAGGCACAGTTGAAATAGAGCAAATCTACAATGCGTCCTTAAATAGACCAGGCTAGTGTATCCTTCGTGGTATTGAGCTGCCCCTCCGTCTGTTAGTATAACACTGCTCCGTCCAGCTGTACAGTTATAGCAGGTCACAAACCTCCCAGGTTAACGGTTGACGTCTTCTACCTTCTCAGGGACGTCACCTTCTGTCAGATCCTGTCTCTAACAATTCAGGAGATGTCTCTCAAGTGATAATATGAATGATTCAAGTGAAACACAATTGCAGACTTTTAATAAAATGATTGGGTTTTGTTTCACCAAGTTATGAGTATTTGATTTGCCAAGACTAAGATTTAGTTAGAGCCACAGTTCATATCAATCATATTCTATGAAAGTCTATATGTGACAAGTATATAATATTTTACTGTGTAGTAACAGTGTCGATAATTCAGAGTAACAGTGTAAGGTATTTTTACCTGATGTATTAATTCAGCAACTTCTGTGAGCCGATAGTCCTCTCCGTGATTGCTGAGAAAAGTCTTCGGTAGCTACCGGAAGTGAGGTCAGTGCAGGTGAATCCGAATCTGCAGCGTCTGTGATTACAGCGTGTAAGGCATCTCCGGTAGATAGAAACCTTGTATCCAATAAGGTATTTAATAAATGTAGCAATATGTTGTCACAATATTCAAAGAGAAAGTATCAAAATATAATGAAGAAGGGAAATTGTATCCTAAGAAATAGAGCAAGATAGCGCTCTAGGTAATTGTAAATCCAAAGCTTGAGCAAAACGAAGTGTTCACTTTCAAAATACTAAGCACTGTGTGATAAGTGCGCCAAAATTAAATAAGGGGAGGTATCCAATAAGGAGAAAGTGAGGATTTAAAGCAACAGTAATGTGAGTCCTTACATGACCCCCCACTTAAGGGAGCTGTTCCACAGCTGCAGGTCGTGGTCGATCTGGATGTCTACGATGATAAGTGGCTACCAGTCTGGGAGCATTCAAGTTGGAAACTGGTTCCCAAGAATCCTCCTCTGGAGAATAATGTTTCCATCTTACCAAATATTGAAGGGTTCCTTTACGAATTCTGGAATCCAGAATAGAGTCAACTTCGTATTCTTCATCACCAAGAACTGGTGGGGTAGGAGGCAACAGAATCCTGTTATCACTAGTCTGTTTGTAAGGTTTAAGTAATGAAACATGTATGGTGGGATGAATTTTAATGGTACTGGGTAACTATAACTTGATAGCATTCTTATTAATGATACGGAGTACAGGAAAAGGACCAATAAAAAGGCTGGCAAGTTTTTTCGATGGAATTTGAAGTTTCAAATTTTTCGTGGATAGCCAAACTAAATCTCCAACTTTGTAAGTAGGTGGTTCACGTCTGCGTAGATCATAATACTTTTTCTGAACAGCTTGAGAGTTTAATATATTTTGTTGAATGAAGGTAAAGTTCTCCTGAAGAGAGTTAAGAAACTCCTCTACTGGTGGGGATTCAGAGGCTTTTTCTGGTGAAAAAGTGATACGTGGATGATATGCAAAATTTGCAAAGAATGGAGTCATTTTTGTAGATGAATTTTTGGAATTGTTGTAAGAAAATTCCGCCATGGATAAATATTTCAGCCAATCATTCTGGTGGTAAGCACAATAACATCTGATATACTGATCAAGCCATTGATTAATTCTTTCTGCTTGCCCGTTTGTTTGCGGGTGGAAAGCAGTGGAGAATCTGTGATCTATCTGAGCTGCTTCACATAACTTTAACCAAAACCGGGAGGTGAATTGACTTCCCCTCTCAGTGGTCAATATGGGTGGTATGCCATGTAATTTTACAATGTTTTCAAGGAATAACTGAGCTGTTTCACTTGCTGTGGGAAGCTTGTGGAAAGGTATGAAGTGTGCCATTTTTGTAAAAATATCAACCACAACAAGAATGGTATTTTGGTTGTTGGACAAAGGAAGATCAACTATGAAGTCCATAGAAACATGTTGCCAAGGCATTTTGGGTATAGGTAATGGCATTAAAAGTCCATATGGTGGTCTCCTTTCTGTCTTACAAGTGGTGCAAATGATACAGGATTGAATGTAATCTATTACATCAGACTTCATTTTTGGCCACCAGAAGTGTCTGGTCAGTTGTTCTAATGTTCTGTTTACACCTGGATGTCCTGCAAGAGGTGAGTCATGATGTGCTTTTATCATCTCAGACCTAAGAGAGGGGGGTATGAAAATCTTTGTACCATGATAATATATACCATCATACCTTTGGAGACTTGGATGAGGTGGGTCTTGCTGAATTTCAGTATATGCCCGTAATTGTGTAACAAGAGGTGTTGTGAGACCAATGAAACGTTCAGGTGATATGATAGACCTAGGTAAGTCTTCAGGTTGCGGTTTTTCAGTCTGGCGAGATAAAGCATCTGCTTTCCCATTTTTAGCTGCAGGTCTATATATGATTTGGAAATTAAACCTATCGAAATAGAGACTCCATCTCACTTGTCGTGCGGATAATGTCTTATTGTTCTGCAGGTATTGCAAGTTTTTGTGGTCTGTCAGTATAGTAATGGGTACCCTTGTTCCTTCGAGAAGGTGCCTCCAATGTTCAAGAGATGATCTAATTGCAAGCAATTCTTTATCCCCAATGGAGTAATTTCGTTCTGCTGGAGTCATAACCTTGGAGTAAAAGGATACTGGGTGTAAAGGATCGGTTAATGATTTCTGCTGAGAGAGAATTGCTCCAATAGCAAAATCCGAGGAATCAACTTCTAGAGTATATGGGTAAGAAGGATTGGGAAATTGTAAAATTGGGGCACTAGTGAATCTTTCTTTGAGATAAAGGAAGGCATCGTTAGCAGCAGAGGTCCAGCGAAAAGGAGTTTTATCTCCAGTAAGACAAGTGAGTGGTTTCACAATTTTGGAAAAATTCTTAATAAACTTTCTATAGTAGTTCGAGAAACCAAGGAAACGTTGTAATTGTTTCTTGGTTCTTGGCACTGGCCAGTTAGTGACTGCATCTACTTTTTCAGGTTGCATTTGAATACCTTTAGGTGAGATGTTATATTCTAAGAAGGAGACATTATCCGTGTGGAACATGCATTTCTCTGGTTTTGCATATAGTTTATGAGTTCTAAGTCGGGAGAGAATCCATCTGACATGTTTCACATGTTCTGTTTTGGTTTTGGAGTATATTAAAATGTCGTCTAAATAGACAACAACGCAAACATCTAATAGATCCCTAAACACATCATTAATGAAGTGTTGGAATGTGGCAGGCGCATTGCAAAGGCCAAACGGCATTACGAGGTATTCGAAAAGACCGTATCTAGTACGGAATGCCGTTAGCCATTCATGACCCTCTTTGATTCTAATAAGATTATAGGCGCCTCTTAAGTCCAGTTTAGTAAAGATGGTAGCTTCGGACAGCCTCTCAATCATTTCTGGGATCAAGGGTAAGGGGTAGCAATTTTTTATTGTGAGTTTATTCAATTCGCGATAATCTATTATGGGCCTCAAAGACTGGTCTTTATTGCGTACAAAAAATATACCCGCCCCAGCTGGGGAGGTTGAGGGACGAATGAAGCCTTTTTTTAAATTCTCTTCTAAATACCCCTTAAGATGTTCTAATTCAGGTTGGCTTAGAGGATATAAGTGGCCAACAGGTATATTAGCACCAGGAAGTAATTGAATAGGGCAATCATATACCCGGTGGGGAGGAAGATTTTCGGATTCAGTCTTACTGAAGACATCACTGAAATCTTTATATTCTTTTGGAATATCAATCAGAGGTTCAGTGGTTTGTAATAAAAAAGAATCATTTAGGCAAGTTGTTTTGCAATATGGTGAAAGAAAATTTATTTGAAAAGGTAACCAATTAATGGAGGGGTTATGCACTTGTAACCATTTTAAACCCAAAATAATATTGAAATGTGGGGAAGGTAATACATCGAATACCAATAACTCAATATGACCTGATATATTCACAGTAAGGGGAACAGTTTGTTTGCTGATAGGGCCAGAACTGATAGTGGAACCATCTATTACTCTAATGGGTACAGGAATTTTGTTACATACAAGGGGTATGTTATTTCGTGAACAATACTCTTGATCAATGAAGTTTCCACATGCCCCTGAATCGACAATGGCATCAGTCGTCACTTAGCTTAGATCCCACTGTAATGAGAGATTAATTAAACAATATGAGGGATGGGTTACATTTTGTAGAGATGAGATATGTAGTTGCAACTTACTTCGTTTGTTTTTAAGAAGAACAGGACAGTCTTGTACAACATGTCCTGGATTTGCGCAGTACATACACAAATTTTTCACCTTCCTGCGTAACTTTTCTTCTGGACTAAGAGGTCCCTTTATAACACCAATCTCCATGGCTTCAGCTGTTGGTTTAGAGGATGAATGAAACATTGGAGTAGGAATAGGGAATAAAGGTTTAGGTTTATTTTCAGTCCAAGACCTCTCTGCCTTTCTCTCTCTGAGCCTGCGGTCAATCTGAATAGCCAGTTTCATAACTCCTTCCAAAGTTTTAGGTATCTCTACTCTAGCAAACTCGTCTTTAAGGGATTCAGAAAGTCCCAATCTGAATTGATTGCGCAGAGCAATAGGATTCCAGAGAGAATCATTTGCAAGCTGTTTGAAATCGCTGATGTAATCCTCTACGGGACGTTTCCCTTGTTTAAGGGATCTCATGGATGTCTCTGCTGTTAACTGCACATCAGAATCTTGGAACATTTCATCCATAGCTGAAAAAAAAGATTCTAGAGATCCAAGTATGGGATCATCCGTTTCCAATAAATTATCAGCCCAGTTACGAGGTTCCGCTCTTAGAAGTGAAATGGCTGTTAAAACTTTCAATCTTTCAGTGGGATATGTTCGCGGCTTCATAGTAAAAATTAACTGACATGCATTTTTAAAGTGTCTGTAATGTTTCCTATTACCAGAAAACACATCAGGTAAGGGAACTTGTGGTTCTAAAGTCATCTCTAACTGATTGGATTTTACAGCAATGGAATCCCTGATCACAGATTTTAAGGCTCTGTTTTCTATTTCCACTTCATGTAATCTTTGAGCTAATTGATCGACCTTTTGGGAAAGGTTGTACACAACTTGTGAAATGTCTGCTGGTTCCATTTCTTAGGGCTTAGTATTATGTCAGATCCTGTCTCTAACAATTCAGGAGATGTCTCTCAAGTGATAATATGAATGATTCAAGTGAAACACAATTGCAGACTTTTAATAAAATGATTGGGTTTTGTTTCACCAAGTTATGAGTATTTGATTTGCCAAGACTAAGATTTAGTTAGAGCCACAGTTCATATCAATCATATTCTATGAAAGTCTATATGTGACAAGTATATAATATTTTACTGTGTAGTAACAGTGTCGATAATTCAGAGTAACAGTGTAAGGTATTTTTACCTGATGTATTAATTCAGCAGCTTCTGTGAGCCGATAGTCCTCTCCGTGATTGCTGAGAAAAGTCTTCGGTAGCTACCGGAAGTGAGGTCAGTGCAGGTGAATCCGAATCTGCAGCGTCTGTGATTACAGCGTGTAAGGCATCTCCGGTAGATAGAAACCTTGTATCCAATAAGGTATTTAATAAATGTAGCAATATGTTGTCACAATATTCAAAGAGAAAGTATCAAAATATAATGAAGAAGGGAAATTGTATCCTAAGAAATAGAGCAAGATAACGCTCTAGGTAATTGTAAATCCAAAGCTTGAGCAAAACGAAGTGTTCACTTTCAAAATACTAAGCACTGTGTGATAAGTGCGCCAAAATTAAATAAGGGGAGGTATCCAATAAGGAGAAAGTGAGGATTTAAAGCAACAGTAATGTGAGTCCTTACACCTTCACGCAACGCGCGTTTCACCCTTAATGAATTTAGATAGGGCTTTTTCAAGCGTCATGTGCTTTGTTGCCAAATAGCAACTTATATAGGCTGATACTAATTACAATAAGGTGAAATGTCAGCTCAGGATTACTTATACATAAAATTAAATAACAAACTTATTGTTACACATTGTTATTTTGATATTATCTACAATCCTATCCTATATACAAATTGTAAATTATTAGTTTAGAGAGTGGGAGCAAGAATTTGAGATCTTATTGAAATTTGAATCTATTGTCCTTTTCATAAGGAAAAGGTATACACATTTTTTAATCCAACTAATTCACTTTAGATCATTTATAAAAACTGATACTTTATATCACTTTTTTATAGGTATGAGACACATAACCAGTTATCTGTAATTTTTAATTTCAACTTGAAGTAAAAAATAATAATAATTTTAGATTTCTATTCTCTATGTATATCAGCTCATTTTTGACAGAGTTCAAATAAATTCTAACTAAGGAAAGGAGCATAATTGATTTCTTCATTAAGACCATTGGGGTCAAGGAATTCATATTGAATATTCATTTACATTCCGCCTTCAACAAGGCCTGATCTATGTCCTCACCTCTATCTTTAAGGTCTATTAGTTCTAGACCTATCCATTTGAAATCGGTATCTAGGCTCCTATGGTGCTCCTGGAAATACGTTTTTCCTATGTAGAATTTCAGACATGAACAGGTCACCATATATATTACTCCAGTGCTTTTACAAGTTATGTGTCCCTTTATTTTAAAAGCCTGTCCTTCTAAATTTACAATTTTATTACTTTTTATCATAAATTTACAGATAATGCATTTTCTGCAGATAACCGAACCGTCCTCTTTCGCTTTTTTTCCCAACCAATTCTCCTATGGGTCTTTATTAATAAAATGGCTCATTACCAACTTATCTTTTAGCGAAGGTGCTTTTTTTGCAGTTAGTGAGGGATATTCTCCTACAATTTGTTTAACCTCTGGATCCAAAGTTAATAGACTCCAGTGTTTTCTTAAAATGGCTCTCACATCTTGCCATCTATCATTGTATACTGATGTATATCTTACAATAGATTTTTTATTTTCCTTGTCTTTGTAAAGTAAACTGTCTCTGTCAGCTACCTTGGCTCTTTTAAAGCCTTCTTTTATACACTTGCTTGAATAGCCTCTTGCTATAAATCTTTTAGTTTGGTCAGCTGCCTGAATTTTGAATCCATCATCCGTTGAGCAGTTTCTCCTATGTCTCAGAAACTGCCCAACGGGGATGGACTCAATCTGACTCTTTGGATGATGACTACTAGCCAATAACAGGGTATTGGCAGAAGTCGGTTTCCTATAGGATTCAGTAATCAAATCAAGATTATAAGAAACTTAAAGATGATATTTTGATGGAGACTAGGAAATTACAGGAAGAAACAAAATCTAGAAAGAGAAGGACATTTTTAAGGGATTTACTTGATTATAAGGAAGACAAGGTATATGAGTATGCAACTAGATACACCTCAGAATCTTCGGAATCTGAAAGATCTGGTTCAGAAAGTCAATGAAATAGGGGAAGAAGACAGCGTAGAAGAAGGAATTTTTTAGACAAGGGCCCTCAGAGTACAAAAGAAAAACCATGAGAGGTGGACGCAAACACAAAAAAGGTGAATGGGAAAACAAGTGGATACAGTTTGCGGAGCTCTCAAAATGTAGAGAAGTAGAATCATTAATTGAGGAAGATTTGGAAGTTTTTAATTTGTCAGATAAGGTCTTGGAGTCATCTCATCTCAAACTATTGAAAAAAGGCTTGACATTTTGTCCTACGAATAAATCGGACAAATTTACTGTTACAAAAGATCTGCACCTTTTTGTGAGGAAGGTGGTTCTAAAAAAGTTGTATATGAATAAACCTGAGAGTATGCTGTTGAATATGCACGATAAAAAAAACTTTGAGTGATCTTGAATTGTTATTGAGTGCGAATGAAGAGGACAGTTCACAGAGTGATATATCAGGATCAATAGGACATAGTGACTTGAAACCTAAGTCTAGTTATATGCCTTCACTGTCTATGGTTTCGAATGTGTCAAACTTTGTAAAAATGGTTGAGAATGTTATAAAAAATCTGGATGTAAATTTGATCCTAAATAAAAAATTTATCTAAGGAAGAATGTGATGCTCTAAATGACTTAATGACTGATGATAGTATTGAAATAAAGCCCTCAGATAAGGGTGGGAACGTGGTAGTTCTCAAGAAAGAGAATTATGTAAATGAATGTCTAAGACAGTTAAAAACTAAGACACAGTATGAACAAATAAAAAAAGATCCGACTTTTGACTACAAAATGATTCTAGATTTTGTTAGAAGCATTTAAAGAAGGTATAATAACAAATAATGAATACAAATATATGAAAAATGAGTTCCCAGTTATCCCAACGTTTTATACGATCCCTAAATTACATAAAAATAAGCAATACCCCCCCCCCCCGGGAGACCCATAGTGGCGGGGATAAATGGCTTATGTGAAAATGTAGGCAAATACATAGATTGGTGCTTGCGTCCCCTCCTCTTTTCTTTACCATCATATGTAAAGGACACTAGGGATGTCCTTAAGAAGCTAAACAATATTAGTATAAATACTGAAACTATGCTGGTCTCTAAAGATGTAGAGGCCTTGTATTCTTGCATTCCTCATAAACAAGGGATTCAAGCATGTGAATATTGTTTGAAACAAAGGGGTACTAAATATGATAAACATACAGCCTTTGTATTGCAACTTTCAAGTTTTATGCTGGATCATAACTACTTCCTTTTTGACAAAAAATACTATAGACAGCTGGTGGGTACGGCGATGGGGGCATGTTGTGCTCCCACTTATGCCTGTTTATATTTAGGCATGTGGGAAGCTAATACCATTTTAGATATTTCTGCTCAATATGAACCCATGGTCGACCTGTGGGCGCGTTATATAGATGACGTCCTTATTTTATGGACTGGAACAGTAGATGATCTACATTCATTTATGCAAATGCTAAATCAAAATTCTTTCAACTTAAAATTCACGTATGAATATAGTGATACTGAATTGACATTCTTGGACCTTAAAATCAGGAAGAATGGCAATACTCTGATTACTGAATCCTATAGGAAACCGACTTCTGCCAATACCCTGTTATTGGCTAGTAGTCATCATCCAAAGAGTCAGATTGAGTCCATCCCCGTTGGGCAGTTTCTGAGACATAGGAGAAACTGCTCAACGGATGATGGATTCAAAATTCAGGCAGCTGACCAAACTTAAAGATTTATAGCAAGAGGCTATTCAAGCAAGTGTATAAAAGAAGGCTTTAAAAGAGCCAAGGTAGCTGACAGAGACAGTTTACTTTACAAAGACAAGGAAAATAAAAAATCTATTGTAAGATATACATCAGTATACAATGATAGATGGCAAGATTTGAGAGCCATTTTAAGAAAACACTGGAGTCTATTAACTTTGGATCCAGAGGTTAAACAAATTGTAGGAGAATATCCCTCACTAACTGCAAAAAAAGCACCTTCGCTAAAAGATAAGTTGGTAATGAGCCATTTTATTTATAAAGACCCAAAGGAGAATTGGTTGGGAAAAAAAGCGAAAGAGAACGGTTTGTTTATCTGCAGAAAATGCATTATCTGTAAATTTATGATAAAAAGTAATAAAATTTTAAATTTAGAAGGAAAAGCTTTTAAAATAAAGGGACACATAACTTGTAAAAACACTGGAGTAATATATATGACCTGTTCATGTCCGAAATTCTACATAGGAAAAACGTATAGGGAACTACATGAGAGGATAAAAGAACATAGAAGGGATATCCTTAATGAGAATGTCAAAAATAGTGGGGTTGCACGACATTTCCAGGAGCACCATAGGAGCCTAGATACCGATTTCAAATGGATAGGTCTAGAACTAATAGACTTTGAAGATAGAGGTGGGGACATAGATCAGGCCTTGTTGAAGGCGGAATGTAAATGGATATTCAATATGAATTCCTTGACCCCCAATGGTCTTAATGAAGAAATCAATTGTGCCCCTTTCCTTAGTTAGAATTTATCTATTTGAACTCTGTCAAAAATTAGCTGATATACATAGAGAATAGAAATCTATAATTATTATTTTTTACTTCAAGTTGAAACTAAAAATTACAGATAACTGGTTATGAGTCTCATACCTATAAAAAAAGTGATATAAAGTATCAGTTTTTATAAATGATCTAAAGTGAATTAGTTGGATTAAAAAATGTGTATACCTTTTCCTTATGAAAAGGACAATAGATTCAAATTTCAATAAGATCTCAAATTCTTGCTCCCACTCTCTAAACTAATAATTTACAATTTGTATATAGGATAGGATTGTAGATAATATCAAAATAACACTGTGTAACAATAAGTTCGTTATTTAATTTTATGTATAAGTAATCCTGAGCTGACATTTCACCTTATTGTAATTAGTATCGGCCTATATAAGTTGCTATTTGGCAACAAAGCACATGACGCTTGAAAAAGCCCTATCTAAATTCATTAAGGGTGAAACGCGCGTTGTGTGAAGGTGACGTCCCTGAGAAGGTAGAAGACGTCAACCGTTAACCTGGGAGGTTTTTGACCCGCTATAACTGTACAGATGGACGGAGCAGCGTTATGCTAACAGACGGAGATGGAGGGGCAGCTCAATACCGCAAAGGATTCACTAGCCTGGTCTGGTGAGCGAGTGGCGCTAAGCCTGTCTTGTGAGCTATCCGCCTTTTGACCCTGGTCTCTTATGGTGTCTACCTATTTAAGGACGCTTTGTAGATTTGCTCTATTTCAACTGTGCCTGTTTTTTGCTATGTACCATCAAATGCATGTGCTTTATACTCAGTCCTGCTACAAAATCATGCCGTAACAATATCCACTCTGGCCGCTTTGAATAAGTATCGGAAGCTGTGAGCGATTACTGCTACACCAAGCTGATTTATGCATGTGCTTAATAACTGTTTTTGCTATAACATCACGCTTTGAAATCACCTGCTTTGGCAATTGCATTATGCTTTGAAGTATCATCGGATGAATGTTTCATTAACATTGTGCAATCAACAGTTCATCATTGCTACAACTAACCGGCTTTGCATGCTTGTTTTGCTATCATCTCAATAGCTGGCTTCAAATGACTCTGCTTCAACATTTTATGTTTGCTATAATAAGATGTTTTTCATGGGCTAAGTTCTTAGTGCTGTTCATTGGTACTTCAGCAATAATGTTATTTATGGGCTAAGATATTTATATTGATCTGCCGTTTATGTAATTCTGCTGCTAGATTTGTGTACTTATGTCTCTATACTTCTGTTTATATTTTGAAGTGATTTCTACTCTAGATTCAACAGATAGTTAGTAGTACATATACCGGTATATCTTAGGTTTATAATTCTGGTCATCTCTCATCCCTTGGTTTTTTTTAGGATTACTTAGATTTTGGTTGTATGCTATATACATGTGAAATAGATTGCATTTAATTATAGAGAAGGTTATGAATTAATAAATTGTTCTCTCTGACTTGAATCAGCAGTTGTTTGTGATCATTTACAGACTTACCTTAATTTATTCATTTGGCTTGCATATTAGTTGTGCTGGATTAACTCATCTTTCTTGTTTTTGGACATATATATATATGTGTGTGTGTATATAGTCTCTAATCAGAGTGAAATGGTATGGTCAATCTAGTGATGTAATTAGGATAGGTTCCACCTCCACCTTTATTTCAAGTGTGGATATATCCCAAAATGAAAGATGGCTTTAGGCTTACCAGATTCTACCTCAATCATATAAGGTAAGTTGAATACTCCAGGAGAGGCAAATGGCACCACCCTTCGTCCACCCGATGTGAATAACCATATGCAGTCCCTCTTAGTAGGAGGATGGTCTTTGTAGGGGGGGATACACTCAAAGAGATGTATTTTGAAGGAAAAAAATACAAAATTGCATAGTGTGAGAGCTGCAAAACTATGCACTTTATACTAACATTATAATTGTGGCTAACCTTGTTTGTCTACAATCCCGAATTCCTCCAAATAAGCTGTGGATGTGCACCAGTGTATAGGTGAAACTCGAAAAATTAGAATATTGTGCAAAAGTTCATGTATTTCACTAATGCAACTTAAAAGGTGAAACTAATATATGAGATACTCATTACATGCAAAGCAAGATAGTTCAAGCTGTGATTTGTCATAATTGTGATGATTATGGGTTACAGCTCATGAAAACCCCAAATCCACAATCTCAGAAAATTAGAATATTGTGAAAAGGTGCAATATTCTAGGCTCAAAGTGTCCCACTCTAATCAGCTAATTAAGCCATAACACCTGCAAAGGGTTCCTGAGCCTTTAAATGGTCTCTCAGTCTGGTTCAGTAGGAATCACAATCATGGGAAAGATTGCTGACCTGACAGTTGTGCAGAAAACCATCATTGATACTCTCCATAAGGAGGGAAAGCCTCAAAAGGTAATTGCAAAAGAAGTTGGATGTTCCCAAAGTGCTGTATCAAATCACATTAATAGAAAGTTATGTGGAAGGGAAAAGTGTGGAAGAAAAAGGTGCACAAGCAGCAGGGATGACCGCAGCCTGGAGAGGATTGCCAGGAAAAGGCCATTCAAAAGTGTTGGGGACTTTGACAAGAGCCACCACACACAGACGGATCCTGGATATGGGCTTCAAATGTCGTATTCCTCTTGTCAAGCCACTCCTGAACAACAAACAACGTCAGAAGCGTCTTAGCTGGGCTAAAGAAAAACAGACCTGGTCTGTTGCTCAGTCAAAGTCCTCTTTTCTGATGAGAGCAAATTTTGCATCTCATTTGAAAACCAAGGACCCAGAGTATGGAGGAAGAATGGAGAGGCACACAATGCAAGATGTTTGAAGTCCAGTGTGAAGTTTCCACAGTCTGTGTAGATTTGGGAGCCATGTCATCTGCTGGTGTTGGTCCACTGTGCTTCATTAAGTCCAGGGGCAACGCAGCCGTCTACCAAGAGATTTTGGAGCACTTCATGCTTGCTTCCGCGGACGATCTCTATGGGGATGCTGACTTCATTTTCCAGCAGGACTTGGCACCTACCCACACTGCCAAAAGCACCAAAACCTGGTTCAATGACCATGGGATTACTGTGCTTGATTGGCCAGCAAACTCGCCTGACCTGAACCCCATAGAAAATCTATGGGGCATTGCCAAGAGAAAGATGAGACCGAACAATGCAGAAGAGCTGAAGGCTGCTATTGAAGCATCCTGGTCTTCCATAATATCTCAGCAGTGCCACAGGCTGATAGCTTCCATGCCACGCCGCATTGAGGCAGTAATTGCTGCAAAAGGGGCCCAAACCAAGTAATGAGTACATACAGTATGCATGCTTTGTTTGTTCTATGTACAATCCTTGTTTTATTGATTGCATGTAATATTCTAATTTTCTGAGATTGTGGATTTGGGGTTTTCATGAGCTGTAAGCTATAATCATCATCGCAATTATGACAAATCACGGCTTGAACTATCTTGCTTTGCATGTAATGAGTCTATCTCATATATTAGTTTCACCTTTTAAGTTGCATTAGTGAAATAAATTAACTTTTGCAAGATATTCTAATTTTTCGAGTTTCACCTGTATATACTCTGTATACTGCTGCATTTTTTACACTGCAGTCCTGTTCCCTAAAGTCAGATTGGGATTAATTTTGCCTGTACTTTACCTCATTGTGATTGAGGTCCTAAAGTGTGAGTGTATAAACATTTATTGAAACATGATCGTTATACACTCACACTTTTAGACCTCAATCACAGGTAGGTACAAGCAAAATTAATCCCAATTCGATTTAAGGGAACAGGACTGCAGTGTAAAAAATGCAGCAGTATACTGAGTATATACACTGGTGCACATTAACAGCTTATTTGGAGGAATTCGGGATTGCAGACAAACAAGGTTAGCCACAATTATAAAGTTAGTATAAAGTGCATAGTTTTGCAGTTCTCACACTGAGATTTTGTATTTTTTTTCCTTCAAAATACATCTCTTTAAGTGTATCCCCCTACAAAGACCATCCTCCTACCAAGAGGGAATGCATACGGTCTTTCACATCGGGCGGATGAAGGGTGGTGCCATTTGCCTCTCCTTGAGTATTCAATTTACCTCATATGATTGAGGTAGAATCTGGTAAGCCTAAAGCCATCTTTCATTCTGGGATATATCCGCACTTGAAATAAAGGTGAAACCTATCCTAATTACATCACTGGATTGACCATACCATTTCACTCTGATTAGAGACTATAACCTCAGGGCGCTTTGTTTTTAGATTTTCTCTTTCTCTTTATTTTTGTATATTTTACAGTTTCAAGGGTTACACTGCCTCTTTCCATAGCGGCACGAGTTTCCATTTAATTTTATTTTACTTTTTAGTTTCATGATCAATAGTTTTTTACATATATTTGTATGAATTTAATTTTGTGTTAATGATTTTTTAATAGAAGTGTTGTACAACCTTTGAATATTTTATATTGGGATATTAATACCACAAAACATTTCTTGTTGAGATGTACTGGTCTCAAATATTTATTTGTTTCTCTCTCTTGCAGTATACTAGCGCTGGTGGTGTTTTCTTTATTTTATTTATAATATATATATATATATATATTTGTGCAAAAAAACCCCATCAGATATATGTAGAAATATGTATTTATGAATAAATAGAACATATTCATTTATGTAAAGAACATTGGAATAGGAAATATTCATGTAGGGTTAAGGCAAATAAGTGTTTGCGCGAGAGAGGAGTGTTAGTATTTTCCCCACTTTTTTTTTCTCCATTATCTTCAATGGGGGAGTATATGAACGAGCACGCAATATTCTAAGTTCGGATTTTTGTGCTAGTTGGGTTACCGCTAGATCAAAAACAGTTTACTTTCAACTTGTAATACAAGCACAACCAGACTAGCGCAAAAAGCTTAATTATAGCTGAGTTATCGCTCTTTTGGAAGTTTAAAATACCGTTCCACTTGTAATTGGACACTTAATCAGTTATGTATTTTAACTTTTATTTGACAACAAATCTAGCTATTAGTGTTAAACCTTTTGTATTTCTCTCAAGTTTCCATCTGGATCATTGCGGTGCTCTACCATGGTTTCTGCAGAAGACCAGCTTTAAGGGAAGGACTTTTATGACACATGCTACCAAGGCCATTTACCGATGGCTGCTTTCAGATTATGTCAAAGTCAGGTAAGTCATTATTTAAACCTACTTTCCTTTAGTGTATTTAGTACTGTTGAATCTCATGCCTTGGTCTTTATAAGACCACCAGTGAGAATTGTATTTGCATTTACATATTCTATAAGGAAGCAGATACACTGGCTGATCTAGTTTATATTTTTTTGCCTTTTTATTTCTTTTAAAGCAATAAATAAAAAATAATGGTCATTTCTCTATATGCTCACATATGTGCACTGCATTGTAATAAATACTTTAAACAATATTTCTTTCATGTAATTAGCAAGAGTCCATGAGCTAGTGACGTATGGGATATACATTCCTACCAGGAGGGGCAAAGTTTCCCAAACCTCAAAATGCCTATAAATACACCCCTCACCACACCCACAATTCAGTTTTACAAACTTTGCCTCCGATGGAGGTGGTGAAGTAAGTTTGTGCTAGATTCTACGTTGATATGCGCTCCGCAGCAAGTTGGAGCCCGGTTTTCCTCTCAGCGTGCAGTGAATGTCAGAGGGATGTGAGGAGAGTATTGCCTATTTGAATGCAGTGATCTCCTTCTAAGGGGTCTATTTCATAGGTTCTCTGTTATCGGTCGTAGAGATTCATCTCTTACCTCCCTTTTCAGATCGACGATATACTCTTATATATACCATTACCTCTGCTGATTCTCGTTTCAGTACTGGTTTGGCTATCTGCTATATGTAGATGAGTGTCCTGGGGTAAGTAAGTCTTATTTTCTGTGACACTCCTAGCTATGGTTGGGCATTTTGTTTATAAAGTTCTAAATATATGTATTCAAACATTTATTTGCCTTGACTCAGAATGTTCAACTTTCCTTATTTTCAGACAGTCAGTTTCATATTTGGGATAATGCATTTTAATTTAACATTTTTCTTACCTTAAAATTTGACTTTTTCCCTGTGGGCTGTTAGGCTTGCGGGGGCTGAAAATGCTTCATTTTATTGCGTCATTCTTGGCGCGGACTTTTTTGGCGCAAAAATTCTATTTCCGTTTCCGGCGTCATACGTGTCGCCGGAAGTTGCGTCATTTTTTGACGTTATTTTGCGCCAAAAATGTCGGCGTTCCGGATGTGGCGTCATTTAGGCGCCAAATAATGTGGGCGTCTTATTTGGCGCGAAAAAATATGGGCGTCACTTTTGTCTCCACATTATTTAAGTCTCATTTTTTATTGCTTCTGGTTGCTAGAAGCTTGTTCTTTGGCATTTTTTCCCATTCCTGAAACTGTCATTTAAGGAATTTGATCAATTTTGCTTTATATATATGTTGTTTTTTCTCTTACATATTGCAAGATGTCTCACGTTGCATCTGAGTCAGAAGATACTACAGGAAAATCGCTGTCAAGTGCTGAATCTACCAAAGCTAAGTGTATCTGCTTTGGTAGTAAGTACCATTGCCTGTTGCAGTTCCTTCAACATCTAAGGTGCAGAATGTTCCTGATAATATAAGAGATTTTGTTTCTGAATCCATAAAGAAGGCTATGTCTGTTATTTCTCCTTCTAGTAAACGTAAAAAATCTTTTAAAACTTCTCTCCCTACAGATGAATTTTTAAATGAACATCATCATTCTGATTCTGATGATTCCTCTGGTTCAGAGGATTCTGTCTCAGAGGTTGATGCTGATAAATCTTCATATTTATTTAAAATGGAATTTATTCGTTCTTTACTTAAAGAAGTACTAATTGCTTTAGAAATAGAGGATTCTGGTCCTCTTGATACTAATTCTAAACGTTTAGATAAGGTATTTAAAGCTCCTGTGGTTATTCCAGAAGTTTTTCCTGTTCCTAATGCTATTTCTGCAGTAATTTCCAAAGAATGGGATAATTTGGGTAATTCATTTACTCCTTCTAAACGTTTTAAGCAATTATATCCTGTGCCGTCTGACAGATTAGAATTTTGGGACAAGATCCCTAAAGTTGATGGGGCTATTTCTACCCTTGCTAAACGTACTACTATTCCTACGTCAGATGGTACTTCGTTTAAGGATCCTCTAGATAGGAAAATTGAGTCCTTTCTAAGAAAAGCTTATCTGTGTTCAGGTAATCTTCTTAGACCTGCTATATCTTTGGCTGATGTTGCTGCAGCTTCAACTTTTTGGTTGGAAACTTTAGCGCAACAAGTAACACATCGTGATTCTCATGATATTATTATTCTTCTTCAGCATGCTAATAATTTTATCTGTGATGCCATTTTTGATATTATCAGAGTTGATGTCAGGTTTATGTCTCTAGCTATTTTAGCTAGAAGAGCTTTATGGCTTAAAACTTGGAATGCTGATATGGCTTCTAAATCAACTTTACTTTCCATTTCTTTCCAGGGTAACAAATTATTTGGTTCTCAGTTGGATTCCATTATTTCAACTGTTACTGGTGGGAAAGGAACTTTTTTACCACAGGATAAAAAATCTAAAGGTAAAAACAGGGCTAATAATCGTTTTCGTTCCTTTCGTTTCAACAAAGAACAAAAGCCTGATCCTTCATCCTCAGGAGCAGTTTCAGTTTGGAGACCATCTCCAGTCTGGAATAAATCCAAGCCAGCTAGAAAGGCAAAGCCTGCTTCTAAGTCCACATGAAGGTGCGGCCCTCATTCCAGCTCAGCTGGTAGGGGGCAGGTTACGTTTTTTCAAGGAAATTTGGATCAATTCTGTTCACAATCTTTGGATTCAGAGCATTGTTTCAAAAGGGTACAGAATTGGTTTCAAGTTGAGACCTCCTGCAAAGAGATTTTTTCTTTCCCGTGTCCCAGTAAATCCAGTAAAAGCTCAAGCATTTCTGAAATGTGTTTCAGATCTAGAGTTGACTGGAGTAATTATGCCAGTTCCAGTTCCGGAACAGGGGATGGGGTTTTATTCAAATCTCTTCATTGTACCAAAGAAGGAGAATTCTTTCAGACCAGTTCTGGATCTAAAAATATTGAATCGTTATGTAAGGATACCAACGTTCAAGATGGTAACTGTAAGGACTATCTTACCTTTTGTTCAGCAAGGGAATTATATGTCCACAATAGATTTACAGGATGCATATCTGCATATTCCGATTCATCCAGATCATTATCAGTTCCTGAGATTCTCGTTTCTGGACAAGCATTACCAGTTTGTGGCTCTGCCGTTTGGCCTAGCTACAGCTCCAAGAATTTTTACAAAGGTTCTCGGTGCCCTGCTGTCTGTAATCAGAGAACAGGGTATTGTGGTATTTCCTTATTTGGACGATATCTTGGTACTTGCTCAGTCTTTACATTTAGCAGAATCTCATACGAATCGACTTGTGTTGTTTCTTCAAGATCATGGTTGGAGGATCAATTTACCAAAAAGTTCTTTGATTCCTCAGACAAGGGTAACCTTTCTGGGTTTCCAGATGGATTCAGTGTCCATGACTCTGTCTTTAACAGACCAGAGACGTCTAAAGTTGATTACAGCTTGTCGAAACCTTCAGTCACAATCATTCCCTTCGGTAGCCTTATGCATGGAAATTCTAGGTCTTATGACTGCTGCATCGGACGCGATCCCCTTTGCTCGTTTTCACATGCGACCTCTTCAGCTCTGTATGCTGAAGCAATGGTGCAAGGATTACACGAAGATATCTCAATTAATATCTTTAAAACCGATTGTTCGACACTCTCTAACATGGTGGACAGATCACCATCGTTTAATTCAGGGGGCTTCTTTTGTGCTTCCGACCTGGACTGTAATTTCAACAGATGCAAGTCTCACAGGTTGGGGAGCTGTGTGGGGATCTCTGACGGCACAAGGAGTTTGGGAATCTCAGGAGGTGAGATTACGATCAATATTTTGGAACTCCGTGCAATTTTCAGAGCTCTTCAGTTTTGGCCTCTTCTGAAGAGAGAATCGTTCATTTGTTTTCAGACAGACAATGTCACAACTGTGGCATACATCAATCATCAAGGAGGGACTCACAGTCCTCTGGCTATGAAAGAAGTATCTCGAATTTTGGTTTGGGCGGAATCCAGCTCCTGTCTAATCTCTGCGGTTCATATCCCAGGTGTAGACAATTGGGAAGCGGATTATCTCAGTCGCCAAACGTTGCATCCGGGCGAATGGTCTCTTCACCCAGAGGTATTTCTTCAGATTGTTCTAATGTGGGAACTTCCAGAAATAGATCTGATGGTGTCTCATCTAAACAAGAAACTTCCCAGGTATCTGTCCAGATCCCGGGATCCTCAGGCGGAGGCGGTGGATGCATTATCACTTCCTTGGAAGTATCATCCAGCCTATATCTTTCCTCCTCTAGTTCTTCTTCCAAGAGTAATCTCCAAGATTCTGAAGGAATGCTCGTTTGTTCTGCTGGTAGCTCCGGCATGGCCTCACAGGTTTTGGTATGCGGATCTTGTCCGGATCGCCTCTTGCCAACCGTGGACTCTTCCGTTAAGACCAGACCTTCTGTCACAAGGTCCTTTTTTCCATCAGGATCTGAAATCCTTAAATTTAAAGGTATGGAGATTGAACGCTTGATTCTTGGTCAAAGAGGTTTCTCTGACTCTGTGATTAATACTATGTTACAGGCTCGTAAATCTGTATCTCGAGAGATATATTATAGAGTCTGGAAGACTTATATTTCTTGGTGTCTTTCTCATCATTTTTCATGGCATTCTTTTAGAATACCGAGAATTTTACAGTTCCTTCAGGATGGTTTAGATAAGGGTTTGTCCGCAAGTTCTTTGAAAGGACAAATCTCTGCTCTTTCTGTTCTTTTTCACAGAAAGATTGCTATTCTTCCTGATATTCATTGTTTTGTACAAGCTTTGGTTCGTATAAAACCTGTCATTAAGTCAATTTCTCCTCCTTGGAGTTTGAATTTGGTTCTGGGAGCTCTTCAAGCTCCTCCGTTTGAACCTATGCATTCATTGGACATTAAATTACTTTCTTGGAAAGTTTTGTTCCTTTTGGCCATCTCTTCTGCCAGAAGAGTTTCTGAATTATCTGCTCTTTCTTGTGAGTCTCCTTTTCTGATTTTTCATCAGGATAAGGCGGTGTTGCGAACTTCTTTTGAATTTTTACCTAAAGTTGTGAATTCCAACAACATTAGTAGAGAAATTGTGGTTCCTTCATTATGTCCTAATCCTAAGAATTCTAAGGAAAAATCGTTGCATTCTTTGGATGTTGTTAGAGCTTTGAAATATTATGTTGAAGCTACGAAATCTTTTCGTAAGACTTCTAGTCTATTTGTTATCTTTTCCGGTTCTAGAAAAGGCCAGAAAGCTTCTGCCATTTCTTTGGCATCTTGGTTGAAATCTTTAATTCATCTTGCCTATGTTGAGTCGGGTAAAACTCCGCCTCAGAGAATTACAGCTCATTCTACTAGGTCAGTTTCTACTTCCTGGGCGTTTAGGAATGAAGCTTCGGTTGACCAGATCTGCAAAGAAGCAACTTGGTCCTCTTTGCATACTTTTACTAAATTCTACCATTTTGATGTATTTTCTTCTTCTGAAGCAGTTTTTGGTAGAAAAGTACTTCAGGCAGCGGTTTCAGTTTGAATCTTCTGCTTATGTTTTTCGTTAAACTTTATTTTGGGTGTGGATTATTTTCAGCAGGAATTGGCTGTCTTTATTTTATCCCTCCCTCTCTAGTGACTCTTGTGTGGAAAGATCCACATCTTGGGTAGTCATTATCCCATACGTCACTAGCTCATGGACTCTTGCTAATTACATGAAAGAAAACATAATTTATGTAAGAACTTACCTGATAAATTCATTTCTTTCATATTAGCAAGAGTCCATGAGGCCCGCCCTTTTTTTGTGGTGGTTATGATTTTGTATAAAGCACAATTATTCCAATTCCTTATTTTATATGCTTTCGCACTTTTTTATCACCCCACTTCTTGGCTATTCGTTAAACTGAATTGTGGGTGTGGTGAGGGGTGTATTTATAGGCATTTTGAGGTTTGGGAAACTTTGCCCCTCCTGGTAGGAATGTATATCCCATACGTCACTAGCTCATGGACTCTTGCTAATATGAAAGAAATGAATTTATCAGGTAAGTTCTTACATAAATTATGTTTTTTACAGTATTTTCATCTCATCAGCTAATTCACAATGTGTAGACACAAAGCTTTGAAATGTTTTATTCACTATGGTGTCAAATCATAGTGTTTGCTGAGCAGTGATCCCCCACATCTTCTTTTTTTTTTTTTTTTTTTTTTTATTGAGGAAAGAATAAGTAAATTAGTGTGTACAAGGCAAATAAATCAACCATATAACAATCATTTGGTGTACAGAGATAATGCTAATCCTCCTTTTTCTTCCCCTAATAACACTAATACAGGTCACTTTTGGACCTTATCTGTTATCTTGTAAATGTCCAAGGGGTTATATTATACCTGTAAAACAAAACAACATAAAACAGTAGACATCTGAAGTAAAATACAGAGCATAACACATTTTGAAATTATAGATGCCTAAACCGGAGCTGATCCTCTCCATTTAGTTAAACTCGCACATAGACGTTTAAATGGCATTTGTAGTCACATAGAATATGTACATAATCAGCAAGGAGAATTTTTCCCCCAGTTATGTTACTCTGCATGCTTCTGGTTAGCTATACTTATATTTTATATAGCAGGTGGCGTTTTATACTAGCCCAAAAATATTCAAAATCTGTCACAAAATGCACTGTCAATATACAACTCCCCTGCTTGCAAGTATAGTGTCTGTTGCTGAGAGCCCAGGCGCAACCCCAGCCGCGGGCCGAACCACGATCCCAGCCATACCTCATCTTTTCACCATGGAGCCAAGGCTATATATTATGCATACCATCCCTCACAAACTGTTAAAATCACTATGGGGGCCCCCCAACCCCCTAATATAGCAATCTGGGATACAGGACAATATTGTTAACATTTCAGTGCTTCCCATTGCATAATATTTATAGAGTTATATTGCAATTAGTCAGTATTCTGTTTCTGCTAGTCTCAGCGTGTCTAACCATTGGGCAAGTACATACATATCAGCACATAACAATAGAATGTAGAAGAAACATATAAACAATGAAAACAAAACTAGATTAGAGCTTATTTTAAAGCGTTTAGTAGTCATTGCGTGTCCATGCCCTGCCAGCACACATGAAAAAACTAGCCCCCCTCAAATTGTAACGGTGCGGCCAAAGTACTACTAGATTCTGCCAGGCTATTGACCAGTAGATTGCCAGCTCATCTTCTCACCTGTTTAGAATAGTTCATGTCCGAGAGATCACATATGTCCATCTTTGAATGTATGTTGGGCATAATGCCCGTCTCCATAATTAGCACTCCCTCATAGAATGCGGTATCTGTGGCGTTATTTAGATGTTTTAATTGAAGCAGATAGTTGAATATATTTGAGTCCACAGTTTCGGCGAGTTGCTGCTTCTGCCGCTTGTAAAAGCTACTTCCCCACTCACCATTACAGTCCTGCATCTTAGAGATGCCAAAGGTTGCCCGCTGACAATCGCGTGGGGTAGACTCCATTTTGGTTTTGCCTGCAAATTTTTCCCGCCGCCGGGGCTCCAGCAACCGCCATCGGGGCGCATTTCCATCCTCCATCTCCAGATCAGTGACAGGCATCACATATGTGGTGGTAGTTAGCTGATGTGCGCTCATCGGAGCCTTCTTAGTGTAAAGAAGCGCGGGTTTTCCCTGTATGGGAGTATGGTGTAGGTCGGGCTCATCGCAATGCAAAGCCATTTCAGCCTCTTGTAGTATCGCTGGCTGGTCCGGTAGTGCTGTACAATCTGACCCCTTCACTCTGCTAATAAGGAGCTGTAATTCACTCTCTGAGGGTGCTTTTTCGATTAGTGCCAGCAACATAGCTTCAAGCTTGGCAAAGCGGCTGTCAGTGATATCAGTAAACTCTCCGGTCTCCATTGCGGTGTTCTTTTGTAGCTAAGTTCTCTTTAACGCCCTTATATATGTAACTGTGCAAAGTCTAATGTAAAACTTTTCCTGTGATAGACGATCAGCTCCAGCAAGTTACCCCGGAGGTCCGGGGGGGGGGGGGGGAACGCTGCCTGCGAGATTAGCCGCCGCTGCAGGCCTCTTTTGTCCAGTTTCAACCCAAGGGTCATAAGCACAGCAGGCTGTAGTTGATAGTTCACTCTTTTATATGTAAAAGCTGTATAATCTGAGCTATAATCGGCGGATTAATGTCATCTCACCCGGAGCTCATGAAACATGCGACTGCACAGAGCCGCTACTTGGACACGCCCCCCCCCCACATCTTCTTTTTAATTAACTTTTTAGTGCATGTTGTAAACTCACTCACCCAGTGCATTTCATGGACATATTTTTTCACTGCTGTAAAGTTGCTTTGAGAATCGACCTTTAAACTTAATTAAACTACCCATAACTTTGATAGATGATTTACCTTTCTGGGAGTCAGTCTGTTATTACAGGTACAAATATTGTTTACTTTATATAAAATATAATGTTTTGTTTAAGTATGATGGAATTTTCTTATGTGTACAAAGTGTCTATTTTCTGTAAGAACACCCCTCCTTTCAAATATACTTTTGAACTAGGCAAGTGTCTGTAAGTAGTTACTTCTGTGTCATAAATATCGTCATAGGGAATTTACAAGTGTTGTTATAGGGAATGTCAATGACCAATTTAGTGCTTGTTTAGTTGAGAAAACCTCTTTTAAATGGACAGTCTACACCAGAATTTTTATTGTTTTAAAAGATAGATAATCCCTTTATTATTACCCATTCCCCAGTTTTGCATAATCAACACAGTTATAATAATATACTTTTAACCTCTGTGATTATCTTGTATCTAAGCCTCTGCAAACTGCCCCTTTTTTCAGTTCTTTTGACAGACTTGCAGTCTGGCCAATTGGTGCCTGCTCCCAGATAACTTCATGTGCACGAGCACAGTGTTATCTATATGAAATACGTGAACTAACACCCTCTAGTGGTGAAAAAACATAATTTATGTAAGAACTTACCTGATAAATTCATTTCTTTCATATTAGCAAGAGTCCATGAGCTAGTGACGTATGGGATATACATTCCTACCAGGAGGGGCAAAGTTTCCCAAACCTTAAAATGCCTATAAATACACCCCTCACCACACCCACAATTCAGTTTAACGAATAGCCAAGAAGTGGGGTGATAAGAAAAAAGTGCGAAAGCATATAAAATAAGGAATTGGAATAATTGTGCTTTATACAAAAAAATCAAAACCACCACAAAAAAGGGCGGGCCTCATGGACTCTTGCTAATATGAAAGAAATGAATTTATCAGGTAAGTTCTTACATAAATTATGTTTCTCCAACATAGGTGTGTCCGGTCCACGGCGTCATCCTTACTTGTGGGATATTCTCTTCCCCAACAGGAAATGGCAAAGAGCCCAGCAAAGCTGGTCACATGATCCCTCCTAGGCTCCGCCTACCCCAGTCATTCTCTTTGCCGTTGTACAGGCAACATCTCCACGGAGATGGCTTAGAGTTTTTTAGTGTTTAACTGTAGTTTTTATTATTCAATCAAGAGTTTGTTATTTTAAAATAGTGCTGGTATGTACTATTTACTCTGAAACAGAAAAGAGATGAAGATTTCTGTTTGTAAGAGGAAAATGATTTTAGCAACCGTTACTAAAATCCATGGCTGTTCCACACAGGACTGTTGAGAGGAATTAACTTCAGTTGGGGGAACAGTGAGCAGTCTTTTGCTGCTTGAGGTATGACACATTCTAACAAGACGATGTAATGCTGGAAGCTGTCATTTTCCCTATGGGATCCGGTAAGCCATTTTTATTCAGACAGTAAATAAGGGCTTCACAAGGGCTTATTAAGACTGTAGACATTTTCTGGGCTAAATCGATTCATATATTACACATATTTAGCCTTGAGGAATCATTTAATCTGGGTATTTTGGTAAAATAATATCGGCAGGCACTGTTTTAGACACCTTATTCTTTAGGGGCTTTCCCTAATCATAGGCAGAGCCTCATTTTCGCGCCGGTATTGCGCACTTGTTTTTGAGAGGCATGACATGCAGTCGCAGGTGTGAGGAGCTCTGATACATAGAAAAGACTTTCTGAAGGCGTCATTTGGTATCGTATTCCCCTTTGGGCTTGGTTGGGTCTCAGCAAAGCAGATACCAGGGACTGTAAAGGGGTTAAAGTTAAAAACGGCTCCGGTTCCGTTATTTTAAGGGTTAAAGCTTCCAAATTTGGTGTGCAATACTTTTAAGGCTTTAAGACACTGTGGTGAAATTTTGGTGAATTTTGAACAATTCCTTCATACTTTTTCGCAATTGCAGTAATAAAGTGTGTTCAGTTTAAAATTTAAAGTGACAGTAACGGTTTTATTTTAAAACGTTTTTTGTACTTTGTTATCAAGTTTATGCCTGTTTAACATGTCTGAACTACCAGATAGACTGTGTTCTGAATGTGGGGAAGCCAGGGTTCCTTCTCATTTAAATAAATGTGATTTATGTGACACTGAAAATGATGCCCAAGATGATTCCTCAAGTGAGGGGAGTAAGCATGGTACTGCATCATTCCCTCCTTCGTCTACACGAGTCTTGCCCACTCAGGAGGCCCCTAGTACATCTAGCGCGCCAATACTCCTTACTATGCAACAATTAACGGCTGTAATGGATAATTCTATCAAAAACATTTTAGCCAAAATGCCCACTTATCAGCGTAAGCGCGACTGCTCTGTTTTAGATACTGAAGAGCATGAGGACGCTGATGATAATGGTTCTGAAATGCCCCTACACCAGTCTGAGGGGGCCAGGGAGGTTTTGTCTGAGGGAGAAATTTCAGATTCAGGGAAAATTTCTCAACAAGCTGAACCCGATGTGATTACATTTAAATTTAAGTTGGAACATCTCCGCGCTCTGCTTAAGGAGGTATTATCCACTCTGGATGATTGTGAGAATTTGATCATCCCAGAGAAACTATGTAAAATGGACAAGTTCCTAGAGGTCCCGGGGCTCCCAGAAGCTTTTCCTATACCCAAGCGGGTGGCGGACATTGTAAATAAAGAATGGGAAAGGCCCGGTATACCTTTCGTCCCTCCCCCCATATTTAAAAAATTGTTTCCTATGGTCGACCCCAGAAAGGACTTATGGCAGACAGTCCCCAAGGTCGAGGGAGCGGTTTCTACTTTAAACAAACACACCACTATACCCATAGAAGATAGTTGTGCTTTCAAAGATCCTATGGATAAAAAATTAGAAGGTTTGCTTAAAAAGATGTTTGTTCAGCAGGGTTACCTTCTACAACCTATTTCATGCATTGTCCCTGTCACTACAGCCGCGTGTTTCTGGTTCGATGAGCTAGTAAAGGCGATCGATAGTGATTCTCCTCCTTATGAGGAGATTATGGACAGAATCCGTGCTCTCAAATTGGCTAATTCTTTCACCCTAGACGCCACTTTGCAATTGGCTAGGTTAGCGGCAAAGAATTCTGGGTTTGCTATTGTGGCGCGCAGAGCGCTTTGGTTGAAATCTTGGTCAGCTGATGCGTCTTCCAAGAACAAACTCCTTAACATTCCTTTCAAGGGGAAAACACTGTTTGGCCCTGACTTGAAAGAGATTATCTCTGATATCACTGGGGGTAAGGGCCACGCCCTTCCTCAGGATAGGTCTTTCAAGGCCAAAAATAAACCTAATTTTCGTCCCTTTCGTAGAAACGGACCAGCCCCAAGTGCTACGTCCTCTAAGCAAGAGGGTAATACTTCTCAAGCCAAGCCAGCCTGGAGACCAATGCAAGGCTGGAACAAGGGAAAGCAGGCCAAGAAACCTGCCACTGCTACCAAGACAGCATGAAATGTTGGCCCCCGATCCGGGACCGGATCTGGTGGGGGGCAGACTCTCTCTCTTCGCTCAGGCTTGGGCAAGAGATGTTCTGGATCCTTGGGCACTAGAAATAGTCTCCCAAGGTTATCTTCTGGAATTCAAGGGGCTTCCCCCAAGGGGGAGGTTCCACAGGTCTCAATTGTCTTCAGACCACATAAAAAGACAGGCATTCTTACATTGTGTAGAAGACCTGTTAAAAATGGGAGTGATTCATCCTGTTCCATTAGGAGAACAAGGGATGGGGTTCTACTCCAATCTGTTCATAGTTCCCAAAAAAGAGGGAACGTTCAGACCAATCTTAGATCTCAAGATCTTAAACAAGTTTCTCAAGGTTCCATCGTTCAAAATGGAAACCATTCGAACAATTCTTCCTTCCATCCAGGAAGGTCAATTCATGACCACGGTGGATTTAAAGGATGCGTATCTACATATCCCTATCCACAAGGAACATCATCGGTTCCTAAGGTTCGCATTCCTGGACAAGCATTACCAGTTCGTGGCGCTTCCTTTCGGATTAGCCACTGCTCCAAGGATTTTCACAAAGGTACTAGGGTCCCTTCTAGCGGTGCTAAGACCAAGGGGCATTGCAGTAGTACCTTACTTGGACGACATTCTGATTCAAGCGTAGTCCCTTCCTCAAGCAAAGGCTCACACGGACATAGTCCTGGCCTTTCTCAGATCTCACGGATGGAAAGTGAACGTGGAAAAGAGTTCTCTATCTCCGTCGACAAGGGTTCCCTTCTTGGGAACAATAATAGACTCCTTAGAAACGAGGATTTTTCTGACAGAGGCCAGAAAAACAAAACTTCTAAACTCTTGTCGGACACTTCATTCCGTTCCTCTTCCTTCCATAGCGCAGTGCATGGAAGTAATAGGTTTGATGGTAGCGGCAATGGACATAGTTCCTTTTGCGCGCATTCATCTAAGACCATTACAACTGTGCATGCTCAGTCAGTGGAATGGGGACTATACAGACTTGTCTCCGAAGATACAAGTAAATCAGAGGACCAGAGACTCACTCCGTTGGTGGCTGTCCCTGGACAACCTGTCACAAGGGATGACCTTCCGCAGACCAGAGTGGGTCATTGTCACGACCGACGCCAGTCTGATGGGCTGGGGCGCGGTCTGGGGATCCCTGAAAGCTCAGGGTCTTTGGTCTCGGGAAGAATCTCTTCTACCGATAAATATTCTGGAACTGAGAGCGATATTCAATGCTCTCAAGGCTTGGCCTCAGCTAGCGAATGCCAAGTTCATACGGTTTCAATCAGACAACATGACGACTATTGCGTACATCAACCATCAGGGGGGAACAAGGAGTTCCCTGGCGATGGAAGAAGTGACCAAAATCATTCAATGGGCGGAGACTCACTCCTGCCACCTGTCTGCAATCCACATCCCAGGAGTGGAAAATTGGGAAGCGGATTTTCTGAGTCGTCAGACATTACATCCGGGGGAGTGGGAACTCCATCCGGAAATCTTTGCCCAAATTACTCAACTGTGGGGCATTCCAGACTTGGATCTGATGGCCTCTCGTCAGAACTTCAAGGTTCCTTGCTACGGGTCCAGATCCAGGGATCCCAAGGCGACTCTAGTAGATGCACTAGTAGCACCTTGGACCTTCAAACTAGCTTATGTATTCCCGCCGTTTCCTCTCATCCCCAGGCTGGTAGCCAGGATCCATCAGGAGAGGGCGTCGGTGATCTTGATAGCTCCTGCGTGGCCACGCAGGACTTGGTATGCAGATCTGGTGAATATGTCATCGGCTCCACCATGGAAGCTACCTTTGAGACGAGACCTTCTTGTTCAAGGTCCGTTCGAACATCCGAATCTGGTCTCACTCCAGCTGACTGCTTGGAGATTGAACGCTTGATCTTATCAAAACGAGGGTTCTCAGATTCTGTTATTGATACTCTTGTTCAGGCCAGAAAGCCTGTAACTAGAAAAATTTACCACAAAATATGGAAAAAATATATCTGTTGGTGTGAATCTAAAGGATTCCCTTGGGACAAGGTAAAGATTCCTAAGATTCTATCCTTTCTTCAAGAAGGATTGGAGAAAGGATTATCTGCAAGTTCCTTGAAGGGACAGATTTCTGCCTTGTCTGTGTTACTCCACAAAAAGCTGGCAGCTGTGCCAGATGTTCAAGCCTTTGTTCAGGCTCTGGTTAGAATTAAGCCTGTTTACAAACCTTTGACTCCCCCTTGGAGTCTCAACTTAGTTCTTTCAGTTCTTCAGGGGGTTCCGTTTGAACCCTTACATTCCGTTGATATTAAGTTATTATCTTGGAAAGTTTTGTTTTTGGTTGCAATTTCTTCTGCCAGAAGAGTTTCAGAATTATCTGCTCTGCAGTGTTCTCCTCCTTATCTGGTGTTCCATGCAGATAAGGTGGTTTTACGTACTAAACCTGGTTTTCTTCCAAAAGTTGTTTCTAACAAAAACATTAACCAGGTGATAGTCGTGCCTTCTTTGTGTCCGAAACCAGTTTCGAAGAAGGAACGTTTGTTGCACAATTTGGATGTTGTTCGCGCTCTAAAATTCTATTTAGATGCTACAAAGGATTTTAGACAAACATCTTCCTTGTTTGTTGTTTATTCTGGTAAAAGGAGAGGTCAAAAAGCAACTTCTACCTCTCTCTCTTTTTGGATTAAAAGCATCATCAGATTGGCTTACGAGACTGCCGGACGGCAGCCTCCTGAAAGAATCACAGCTCATTCCACTAGGGCTGTGGCTTCCACATGGGCCTTCAAGAACGAGGCTTCTGTTGATCAGATATGTAGGGCAGCGACTTGGTCTTCACTGCACACTTTTACCAAATTTTACAAGTTTGATACTTTTGCTTCTTCTGAGGCTGTTTTTGGGAGAAAGGTTTTGCAAACCGTGGTGCCTTCCATTTAGGTGACCTGATTTGCTCCCTCCCTTCATCCGTGTCCTAAAGCTTTGGTATTGGTTCCCACAAGTAAGGATGACGCCGTGGACCGGACACACCTATGTTGGAGAAAACAGAATTTATGTTTACCTGATAAATTACTTTCTCCAACGGTGTGTCCGGTCCACGGCCCGCCCTGGTTTTTTAATCAGGTCTGATAATTTATTTTCTTTAACTACAGTCACCACGGTATCATATGGTTTCTCCTATGCAAATATTCCTCCTTAACGTCGGTCGAATGACTGGGGTAGGCGGAGCCTAGGAGGGATCATGTGACCAGCTTTGCTGGGCTCTTTGCCATTTCCTGTTGGGGAAGAGAATATCCCACAAGTAAGGATGACGCCGTGGACCGGACACACCGTTGGAGAAAGTAATTTATCAGGTAAACATAAATTCTGTTTTTCTTTCATGTAATTAGCAAGAGTCCATGAGCTAGTGACGTATGGGATAATGATTACCCAAGATGTGGATCTTTCCACACAAGAGTCACTAGAGAGGGAGGGATAAAATAAAGACAGCCAATTCCTGCTGAAAATAATCCACACCCAGAATAAAATTTTTAATGAAAAAAACATAAGCAGAAGATTCAAACTGAAACCACTGCCTGAAGTACGTTTCTACCAAAAACTGCTTCAGAAGAAGAAAACACATCAAAATGGTAGAATTTAGTAAAAGTATGCAAAGAGGACCAAGTTGCTGGTTTGCAAATCTGATCAATCGAAGCTTCATTCTTAAACGCCCAGGAAGTAGAAACTAACCTAGTAGAATGAGCTGTAATCCTTTGAGGCGGAGTGTTACCCGACTCAACATAGGCATGATGAATTAAAGATTTCAACCAAGATGCCAAAGAAATGGCAGAAGCTTTCTGATCTTTTCTAGAACCGGAAAAGATGACAAATAGACTAGAAGTCTTTCGGAAAGACTTAATAGCTTCAACATAATATTACAAAGCTCTAACAGCATCCAAAGAATGCAATGATTTCTCCTTAGAATTCATAGGATTAGGACATAATGAAGGAACCACAATTTCTCTACTAATGTTGTTAGAATTCACAACCTTAGGTAAAAAATTCAAAAGAAGTTTGCAGCACCGCCTTATCCTGATGCAAAATCAGAAAAGGAGACTCACAAAAAAGAGTAGATAATTCAGAGACTCTTCTGGCAGAAGAGATGGCCAAAAGAAACAAAACTTTCCAAGAAAGTAATATAATGACCAAAGAATGCATGGGTTCAAAAGGAGGAACTTGAAGAGCCCCCAGAACCAAATTTAAACTCCAAGGAGGAGAAATTGACTTAAAGACAGGTTTTATACGAACCAAAGCTTGTACAAAACAATGAATATCAGGAAGATTAGCAATCCTTCTGTGAAAAAGAACAGAAAGAGCAGAGATTTGTCTTTCAAGAAACTTGCGGACAAACCTTTATCTAAACCATCCTGAAGAAATATAAATCTTCCAGACTCTATAATATATCTCTCTAGATACAGATTTACGAGCCTGTCACATAGTATCAATCACAGAGTCAGAGAAACCTCTTTGACCAAGAATCAAGCGTTCAAACTCCACACCTTAAAATTAAGGTTTTGAGATCCTGATGGAAAAAAGAACCTTGAGACAGAAAGACTGGTCTTAACGGAAGAGTCCACAGCTGGCAAGAGGCCATCCGAACAAGATCCGCATACCAAAACCTGTGAGGCCATGCTGGAGCTACCAGCAGGACAAACGAGCATTCCTTAGAATATTGGAGAATACTCTTGGAAGAAGAACTAGAGGCGGAAAGATATAGGCAGGATGACACTTTTAAGGAAGAGATAATGCATCCACTGCCGCCGCCCGAGGATCCCTGGATCCAGACAGATACCAGGGAAGTTTCTTGTTTACATGAGAAGCCATCAGATCTATTTCTGGGAGTTCCCACATTTGAACAATCTGAGGAAATACCTCTGGGTGAAGACCATTCGCCCAGGTGCAACGTTTGGCGACTGAGATAATCCGCTTTCCAATTGTCCATACCTGGGATATGAACCGCAGAGATTAGACAGGAGCTGGATTCCGCCCAAACCAAAATTCGAGATACTTCTTTCATAGCCAGAGGACTGTGAGTCCCTCCTTGATGATTGATGTATGCCACAGTTGTGACATTGTCTATCTGAAAACAAATGAACAACTCTCTCTTCAGAAGAGGCCAAGACTGAAGAGCTCTGAAATTGCACGGAGTTCCAAAATATTGATCAGAAATCTCACCTCCTGAGATTCCCAAACCCCTTGTGCCGTCAGATACCCCCACACAGCTCCCCAACCTGTAAGACTTGCATCTGTTGAGATTATAGTCCAGGTCGGAAGAACAAAGAAGCCCCCTGAACTAAACGATGGTGAACTGTCCACCATGTCAGAGAGTGTCGTATAATCGGTTTAAAGATATTAAGTGAGATATCTTTGAGTAATCCCTGCACCATTGGTTCAGCATACAGAGCTGAAGAGGTCGCATGTGAAAACGAGCAAAGGAGATCGCATCTGATGCGGCAGTCCTAAGACCTAAAATTTCCATGCATAAGGCTACCAAAGGGAATGATTGTGACTGAAGGTTTTGACAAGCTGAAATCAATGTTAAACTTCTCTTGTCTGACAAGGACAGAGTCATAGACACTGAATCTATTCTAGAAACCTAAAAAGGTTACCCTTGTCTGAGGAATCAATGAACTGATTGGTAAATTGATCCTCCAACCATGAACTTGAAGAAACAACACAAGTCGATTCATATGAGATTCTTCGAAAATGAGAAGACTGAGCAAGTACCCAGATATCGTCCAATAAGGAAATACCAAAACCCTGTTCTCTGATTACAGAAAGAAGGGCACCGAGAATCTTTGAAAAAAATTCTTGGAACTGAGGCTAGGCCAAACGGTAGAGCCACAAAACTGGTAATGCTTGTCTAAAAAGAGAATCTCAGACACTAAAAGTGATCTGGATGAATCGGAATATGCAGATACACATCCTGTAAATCTATTGTAGACATATAATGCCCTTGCTAAACAAAAGGCAGGACAGTCCTACAGAAACTGAATGTTGGTATCCTTACATAACGATTCAATATTGATAGATCCGGAACTGGTCTGAAGGAATTGACCTTCTTTGGTACAATGAAGAGATAAAATAAAACCCCAGCCCCTGTTCCAGAACTGGAACTGGCATAATTACTCCAGCCAACTCTAGATCTGAAACACATTTCAGAAATGCTGAGCCTTTGCTGTGTTAACTGGGACACGGGAAAGAAAAAAATCTCTTAGCAGGAGGCCTTAACTGAAGCCAATGCTGTACCTTTCTGAAACAATGTTCTAAAACCAGAAATTGAGAACGGAATTGATCAAAATTTCTTTGAAGAAAACGTAATCTGCCCTATACCAGCTGAGCTGGAATAAGGTCCGCACCTTCATGGGTACTTAGGAGCTGGCTATAGGTTTTCTATAAGGCTTGGATATATTCCAAACTGGAAATAGTTTCCAAACTGATACCGCTCCCGAGGATGAAGGATCAGGCTTTTGTTCCTTATTGTGAGGAAAGGAACGAAAAATGATTATTAGACCTAAATTTACCTTAGATTTTTTATCCTTTGGTAAAAAAGTTCCCTTCCTTCCAGAAACAGTTGAAATAATAATTTATTACCCTGGAAAGAAAAGGAAAGCAAAGTTGACTTAGAAGACATATCAGCATTCCAAGTTTAATCCATAAAGCTTTTTCTAGCTAAAATAGCTAGAGACATATACCTGACATCAACTCTAATGATATCAAAAGATGGTATCACCAATAAAATTATTAGCATGTTATAGAATAATAATAATGCTATAAAATTATGATCTGTTACTTGTTGCGCTAAAGCTTCTAACCAAAAAGTTGAAGCTGCAGCAACATCCGCTAAAAATATAGCAGGTCTAAGAAGATTACCTGAACATAAGTAAGCTTTTCTTAGAAAAGATTCAATTTTCCTATCTAAAGGATCCTAAAAATGAATTACTATCTACCGTAGGAATAGTAGCACATTTAGCAGGAGTAGAGACAGCCCCATAACCTTAGGGATTTTGTCCCAAAAAACCTCTAATCTGTCAGATGGCATAGGATATAATTGCTTAAACGTTTAGAAGGAGTAAAAGAATTACCCAAATTATTCCATTCCCTGGAAATTACTTCAGAAATAGCATCAGGGAGATTAAACACTTCTGGAATAACTACAGGAGATTTAAAAACCTTAATTAAACGTTTAGATTTAGTATCAAGAGGACCAGAATCCTCTATTTCTAATGCAATTAATACTTCTTTAAATAAAGAACGAATAAATTCCATCTTGAACAAATACAAAGATTTATCAGCATCAACCTCTGAGACAGAAACCTCTGAACCAGAAGAACCATTATCAGTATCAGAATGATGATGTTCATTTAAAAATTCATCTGAAAAAAGCGAAGTTTTAAAAGACTTTTATGTAAACTAGAAGGAGAAATAACAGACATAGCCTTCTTAATGGATTTAAAAAATAAAATCTCTTATGTTTATCAGGAACACTCTGAAAATTAGATGTTGACGGAACAGCAACAGGTAATGTAACAGTACTAAAGGAAATTTTATCTGCATTAATAAGTTTGTCATGACATGCAATACAAACAACAGCTGGAGAAACAGATACAAAAAATTATAGCAGATACACTTAGCTTGATAGCTCCAGCACTAGACAGCGATTTTCCTGTAGTATCTTCTGACTCAGATGCAACGTGAGACATCTTGCAATATGTAAGAGAAAAAACAACATATAAAGCAAAATTGATCAAATTCCTTAAATGACAGTTTCAGGAATGGGAAAAAAATGCCAAAGAACAAGCTTCTAGCAACCAGAAGCAATGAAAAAATAAGACTTAAATAATGTGGAGACAAAAGCGACGCCCTTATTTTTTAGCGCCAAATAAGACGCCCACATTATTTGGCGCCTAAATGCTTTTGGCGCCAAAAATGACGCCACATCCGGAACGCCGACATTTTTGGCGCAAAATAACGTCAAAAAATGACGCAACTTCCGGCGACACGTATGACGCCGGAAATGGAAAAGAATTTTTGCGCCAAAAAAGTCCGCGCCAAGAATGACGCAATAAAATGAAACATTTTCAGCCCCCGCGAGCCTAACAGCCCACAGGAAAAAGAGTCAAATTTTTGAAGGTAAGAAAAAATGATTAAGTCAAATGCATTATCCCAAATATGAAACTGACTATCTGAAAAATAAGGAAAGTTGAACATTCTGAGTCAAGGCAAATAAATGTTTGAATACATATATTTAGAACTTTTATAAACAAAGTGCCCAACCATAGCTTAGAGTGTCAAAGAAAATAAAATTTACTTACCCCAGGACACTCATCTACATGTTTGTAGAAAGCCAAACCAGTACTGAAACGAGAATCAGCAGAGGTAATGGTATATATAAGAGTATATCGTCGATCTGAAAAGGGAGGTAAGAGATGAATCTCTACGACCGATAACAGAGAACCTATGAAATAGACCCCGTAGAAGGAGATCACTGCATTCAAATAGGCAATACTCTCCTCACATCCCTCTGACATTCACTGCACGCTGAGAGGAAAACCGGGCTCCAACTTGCTGCGGAGCGCATATCAACGTAGAATCTAGCACAAACTTACTTCACCACCTCCATCGGAGGCAAAGTTTGTAAAAACTGAATTGTGGGTGTGGTGAGGGGTGTATTTATAGGCATTTTAAGGTTTGGGAAACTTTGCCCCTCCTGGTAGGAATGTATATCCCATACGTCACTAGCTCATGGACTCTTGCTAATTACATGAAAGAAACTGTTAAAATGCAATCTGAAAAGAGGTGGGCTTCAAGGTCTAAGAAATTAGCATATGAACCTCCTAGGTTAAGCTTTCAACTAAGAATACCAAGAGAACAAATCAAAATTGGTGTTAAAAGTAAATTGGAAAATTGTTTAAAATTGCATGCTCTATCTGAATCATGAAAGTTTATTTTGGCCTAGACTGTCCCTTTAAAGTCAGTGAATTAATTTGGTAAGTTCCACAGCTTCTTCCATTTAAAGCTGCTCAAGAACATATTGTCATTGTCAAAAGGGACTAGACTTCCAAGTTCCCTGCATCTCTTTGCATAAATCATAGTTTAACAATATGGCTTTAAATATAGTTTCTCCAACATAGGTGTGTCCGGTCCACGGCGTCATCCTTACTTGTGGGATATTCTCTTCCCCAACAGGAAATGGCAAAGAGCCCAGCAAAGCTGGTCACATGATCCCTCCTAGGCTCCGCCTACCCCAGTCATTCTCTTTGCCGTTGTACAGGCAACATCTCCACGGAGATGGCTTAGAGTTTTTTAGTGTTTAACTGTAGTTTTTATTATTCAATCAAGAGTTTGTTATTTTAAAATAGTGCTGGTATGTACTATTTACTCAGAAACAGAAAAGAGATGAAGATTTCTGTTTGTATGAGGAAAATGATTTTAGCAACCGTCACTAAAATCCATGGCTGTTCCACACAGGACTGTTGAGAGCAATTAACTTCAGTTGGGGGAACAGTGTGCAGACTTTTGCTGCTTGAGGTATGACACATTCTAACAAGACGATGTAATGCTGGAAGCTGTCATTTTCCCTATGGGATCCGGTAAGCCATGTTTATTACGATCGTAAATAAGGGCTTCAAAAAGGGCTTATTAAGACTGTGGACTTTTTCTGGGCTAAATCGATTCATTATTAACACATATTTAGCCTTGAGGAATCATTTTATCTGGGTATTTTGATATAATAATATCGGCAGGCACTGTTTTAGACACCTTATTCTTTAGGGGCTTTCCCAAAGCATAGGCAGAGCCTCATTTTCGCGCCGGTGTTGCGCACTTGTTTTTGAAGGCATGGCATGCAGTCGCATGTGAGAGGAGCTCTGATACTTAGAAAAGACTTTCTGAAGGCGTCATTTGGTATCGTATTCCCCTTGGGGCTTGGTTGGGTCTCAGCAAAGCAGATACCAGGGACTGTAAAGGGGTTAAAGTTCAAAACGGCTCCGGTTCCGTTATTTTAAGGGTTAAAGCTTCCAAATTTGGTGTGCAATACTTTTAAGGCTTTAAGACACTGTGGTGAAAATTTGGTGAAGTTTGAACAATTCCTTCATGTTTTTTCGCAATTGCAGTAATAAAGTGTGTTCAGTTTAAAATTTAAAGTGACAGTAACGGTTTTATTTTAAAACGTTTTTTGTACTTTGTTATCAAGTTTATGCCTGTTTAACATGTCTGAACTACCAGATAGACTGTGTTCTGAATGTGGGGAAGCCAGAATTCCTATTCATTTAAATAAATGTGATTTATGTGACAATGACAATGATGCCCAAGATGATTCCTCAAGTGAGGGGAGTAAGCATGGTACTGCATCATTCCCTCCTTCGTCTACACGAGTCTTGCCCACTCAGGAGGCCCCTAGTACATCTAGCGCGCCAATACTCCTTACTATGCAACAATTAACGGCTGTAATGGATAATTCTGTCAAAAACATTTTAGCCAAAATGAACCCTTATCAGCGTAAGCGCGACTGCTCTGTTTTAGATACTGAAGAGCATGACGACGCTGATAACAATATTTCTGAAGGGCCCCCAACCCAGTCTGATGGGGCCAGGGAGGTTTTGTCTGAGGGAGAAATTACTGATTCAGGGAACATTTCTCAACAAGCTGAACCTGATGTGATTGCATTTAAATTTAAGTTGGAACATCTCCGCATTCTGCTTAAGGAGGTATTATCCACTCTGGATGATTGTGACAAGTTGGTCATCCCAGAGAAACTATGTAAAATGGACAAGTTCCTAGAGGTGCCGGGGCTCCCGGAAGCTTTTCCTATACCCAAGCGGGTGGCGGACATTGTTAATAAAGAATGGGAAAGGCCCGGTATTCCTTTCGTCCCTCCCCCCATATTTAAAAAATTGTTTCCTATGGTCGACCCCAGAAAGGACTTATGGCAGACAGTCCCCAAGGTCGAGGGAGCGGTTTCCACTTTAAACAAACGCACCACTATACCCATAGAGGATAGTTGTGCTTTCAAAGATCCTATGGATAAAAAATTAGAAGGTTTGCTTAAAAAGATGTTTGTTCAGCAGGGTTACCTTCTACAACCAATTTCATGCATTGTCCCTGTCGCTACAGCCGCATGTTTCTGGTTCGATGAGCTGATAAAGGCGGTCGATAGTGATTCTCCTCCTTATGAGGAGATTATGGACAGAATCAATGCTCTCAAATTGGCTAATTCTTTCACCCTAGACGCCACTTTGCAATTGGCTAGGTTAGCGGCTAAGAATTCTGGGTTTGCTATTGTGGCGCGCAGAGCGCTTTGGTTGAAATCTTGGTCGGCTGATGCGTCTTCCAAGAACAAGCTACTTAACATTCCTTTCAAGGGGAAAACGCTGTTTGGCCCTGACTTGAAAGAGATTATCTCTGATATCACTGGGGGTAAGGGCCACGCCCTTCCTCAGGATCGGCCTTTCAAGGCAAAAAATAAACCTAATTTTCGTCCCTTTCGTAGAAACGGACCAGCCCAAAGTGCTACGTCCTCTAAGCAAGAGGGTAATACTTCTCAAGCCAAGCCAGCTTGGAGACCAATGCAAGGCTGGAACAAGGGTAAGCAGGCCAAGAAACCTGCCACTGCTACCAAGACAGCATGAAATGTTGGCCCCCGATCCGGGACCGGATCTGGTGGGGGGCAGACTCTCTCTCTTCGCTCAGGCTTGGGCAAGAGATGTTCTGGATCCTTGGGCGCTAGAAATAGTCTCCCAAGGTTATCTTCTGGAATTCAAGGGACTTCCCCCAAGGGGGAGGTTCCACAGGTCTCAGTTGTCTTCAGACCATATAAAAAGACAGGCATTCTTACATTGTGTAGAAGACCTGTTAAAAATGGGAGTGATTCATCCTGTTCCATTAAGAGAACAAGGGATAGGGTTCTACTCCAATCTGTTCATAGTTCCCAAAAAAGAGGGAACGTTCAGACCAATCTTAGATCTCAAGATCTTAAACAAGTTTCTCAAGGTTCCATCGTTCAAGATGGAAACCATTCGAACTATTCTTCCTTCCATCCAGGAAGGTCAATTCATGACCACGGTGGATTTAAAGGATGCGTATCTACATATTCCTATCCACAAGGAACATCATCGGTTCCTGAGGTTCGCATTCCTGGACAAACATTACCAGTTCGTGGCGCTTCCTTTCGGATTAGCCACTGCTCCAAGGATTTTCACAAAGGTACTAGGGTCCCTTCTAGCTGTGCTAAGACCAAGGGGCATTGCTGTAGTACCTTACTTGGACGACATTCTAATTCAAGCGTCGTCCCTTCCTCAAGCAAAGGCTCACACGGACATTGTCCTGGCCTTTCTCAGATCTCACGGATGGAAAGTGAACGTGGAAAAGAGTTCTCTATCTCCGTCAACAAGGGTTCCCTTCTTGGGAACAATAATAGACTCCTTAGAAATGAGGATTTTTCTGACAGAGGCCAGAAAAACAAAGCTTCTAGACTCTTGTCGGATACTTCATTCCGTTCCTCTTCCTTCCATAGCTCAGTGCATGGAAGTGATCGGGTTGATGGTAGCGGCAATGGACATAGTTCCTTTTGCGCGCATTCATCTAAGACCATTACAACTGTGCATGCTCAGTCAGTGGAATGGGGACTATACAGACTTGTCTCCGAAGATACAAGTAAATCAGAGGACCAGAGACTCACTCCGTTGGTGGCTGTCCCTGGACAACCTGTCACGAGGGATGACATTCCGCAGACCAGAGTGGGTCATTGTCACGACCGACGCCAGTCTGATGGGCTGGGGCGCGGTCTGGGGATCCCTGAAAGCTCAGGGTCTTTGGTCTCGGGAAGAATCTCTGTTACCGATAAATATTCTGGAACTGAGAGCGATATTCAATGCTCTCAAGGCTTGGCCTCAGCTAGCGAGGGCCAAGTTCATACGGTTTCAATCAGACAACATGACAACTGTTGCGTACATCAACCATCAGGGGGGAACAAGGAGTTCCCTGGCGATGGAAGAAGTGACCAAAATCATTCTATGGGCGGAGTCTCACTCCTGCCACCTGTCTGCTATCCACATCCCAGGAGTGGAACATTGGGAAGCGGATTTTCTGAGTCGTCAGACATTGCATCCGGGGGAGTGGGAACTCCATCCGGAAATCTTTGCCCAAGTCACTCAGCTGTGGGGCATTCCAGACATGGATCTGATGGCCTCTCGTCAGAACTTCAAAGTTCCTTGCTACGGGTCCAGATCCAGGGATCCCAAGGCGGCTCTAGTGGATGCACTAGTAGCACCTTGGACCTTCAAACTAGCTTATGTGTTCCCGCCGTTTCCTCTCATCCCCAGGCTGGTAGCCAGGATCAATCAGGAGAGGGCGTCGGTGATCTTGATAGCTCCTGCGTGGCCACGCAGGACTTGGTATGCAGATCTGGTGAATATGTCATCGGCTCCACCTTGGAAGCTACCTTTGAGACGAGACCTTCTTGTTCAGGGTCCGTTCGAACATCCGAATCTGGTTTCACTCCAGCTGACTGCTTGGAGATTGAACGCTTGATCTTATCGAAGCGAGGGTTCTCAGATTCTGTTATCGATACTCTTGTTCAGGCCAGAAAGCCTGTAACTAGAAAGATTTACCACAAAATTTGGAAAAAATATATCTGTTGGTGTGAATCTAAAGGATTCCCTTGGGACAAGGTTAAGATTCCTAGGATTCTATCCTTCCTTCAAGAAGGATTGGACAAAGGACTATCTGCAAGTTCCCTGAAGGGACAGATTTCTGCCTTGTCTGTGTTACTTCACAAAAAGCTGGCCGCTGTGCCAGATGTTCAAGCCTTTGTTCAGGCTCTGGTTAGAATTAAGCCTGTTTACAAACCTTTGACTCCTCCTTGGAGTCTCAATTTAGTTCTTTCTGTTCTTCAGGGGGTTCCGTTTGAACCCTTGCATTCCGTTGATATTAAGATATTATCTTGGAAAGTTTTGTTTTTAGTTGCAATTTCTTCTGCTAGAAGAGTTTCAGAATTATCTGCTCTGCAGTGTTCTCCTCCTTATCTGGTGTTCCATGCAGATAAGGTGGTTTTACGTACTAAACCTGGTTTTCTTCCAAAAGTTGTTTCTAATAAAAACATTAACCAGGAGATTATCGTACCTTCTCTGTGTCCGAAACCAGTTTCAAAGAAGGAACGTTTGTTGCACAATTTGGATGTTGTTCGCGCTCTAAAATTCTATTTAGATGCTACAAAGGATTTTAGACAAACATCTTCCTTGTTTGTTGTTTATTCCGGTAAAAGGAGAGGGCAAAAAGCAACTTCTACCTCTCTCTCTTTTTGGATTAAAAGCATCATCAGATTGGCTTACGAGACTGCCGGACGGCAGCCTCCCGAAAGAATCACAGCTCATTCCACTAGGGCTGTGGCTTCCACATGGGCCTTCAAGAACGAGGCTTCTGTTGATCAGATATGTAGGGCAGCGACTTGGTCTTCACTGCACACTTTTACCAAATTTTACAAGTTTGATACTTTTGCTTCTTCTGAGGCTATTTTTGGGAGAAAGGTTTTGCAAGCCGTGGTGCCTTCCATTTAGGTGACCTGATTTGCTCCCTCCCTTCATCCGTGTCCTAAAGCTTTGGTATTGGTTCCCACAAGTAAGGATGACGCCGTGGACCGGACACACCTATGTTGGAGAAAACAGAATTTATGTTTACCTGATAAATTACTTTCTCCAACGGTGTGTCCGGTCCACGGCCCGCCCTGGTTTTTTTAATCAGGTCTGATAATTTATTTTCTTTAACTACAGTCACCACGGTACCATATGGTTTCTCCTATGCAAATATTCCTCCTTAACGTCGGTCGAATGACTGGGGTAGGCGGAGCCTAGGAGGGATCATGTGACCAGCTTTGCTGGGCTCTTTGCCATTTCCTGTTGGGGAAGAGAATATCCCACAAGTAAGGATGACGCCGTGGACCGGACACACCGTTGGAGAAAGTAATTTATCAGGTAAACATAAATTCTGTTTTTTAACACAAGTTCACATCTAAATACATTTATTCTGAAATGCTGTTTAATAAGTTTGGGTATGAGGCTTAATTGCAAAAAACATAGCAAATTTGTCACATAGATTATTCAATGTGAGACTTGAATCTTATGGATTAGGTTTCTTGAGATAAAGTAGCAGTGTGATATAACATTGTCAGAGATGCAATATTCTTGTATAATAATTTAATTGTATTTTAGGATATTAATGCAGGGTTTTTTTTTTTGTGTTTTTTTTTTTGGGGGGGGGGTTTCAATAAAATTCATTTTAGTTCTTTCTATTGTTAATGCCGGTTACATTTTTACTTTTTATAATAGTTCCCAGCTGTAAAAATATGAGGCAGGAAAGAATGAGTGACACCTGAAAATATTATTTAATCTAATATAGTAAACTGAGGCAGAGAAGATATTGCACAAGACAAGGGGTTTAGTTGACATGTTTGTGCAATATTTCCAGTATACAGCAGGTTCTCTGGTCTTTAGTCTAACTAGTTATGGTCTTTGTTCTCCCCAGTAATATCTCAGCAGATGATATGCTGTATACAGAGACTGACCTGGAGGAAAGCATGGACAAAATAGAGACCATCAACTTTCATGAGGTGAAAGAGGTAGCAGGAATCAAGTTCTGGTGTTACCACGCTGGCCATGTCTTGGGGGCAGCCATGTTCATGATTGAAATAGCTGGTGTCAAGGTGAGTACACATGGGTGCAATACATTCTTTATTGTATTTAATTATAGGTAGGTTACCTTTACATAGAATAGGTATTGCATTGCTTTCTTACTTTCCTTGTAAAAGTTTTAAATGATCTGAAATATTCCCCAAGTCAATGTATCTGCCATTACAAGTAGACATTCTGTATTCAGCCTTGATAGTTTTGTGTCCTAAAAATAACATTTTGCATCTTGCAATTTTAAAATTAACAACAGATGTTGGCAGATTTACTTGAACATTGGTAGCTAGCCTGAAGAGCCAGGAAATTATTTTACATAGGGATATATACGGAACCATTCATGGAGTTAGGAACCAGAGCTAGAATTTTAAGAGCCCTGGCTCCTGGGTTTGTCAAGCCCTTTGTCATACATTCTCTTATTCTCTCATTTGCAAAAGTAAAATAATTAAGTATTTTTATTATAACTCTGCTTGTGTTTGTTTTGCAGATTCTTTATACTGGCGACTTCTCGAGGCAGGAAGACAGACACCTGATGGCAGCAGAGATACCAAATATTAAGCCGGATATCCTTATCATTGTAAATGGTGTTCCAGATTTAATACATTTCTGAGATACTATAGTCCTATAAATAATCAAGCTGTTCTATATATTGTAGTGTTAATCATGTAAACAAAACTGCTCTAAAATCAATAACACTATTAGGACTCATTTATTTTATAGCTGCATGTATCTGACTTTCTTCTTCAAAAGCAAGAATTAGGTCTGTTCTTTAAAGTGAATTGGTTTAAGCATTGCCAAAAATTTCCCTTTTTAGGAATCTACATATGGTACCCACATACACGAGAAACGGGAAGAGAGGGAAGCTCGTTTTTGTAACACTGTGCATGATATCGTGAACCGTGGAGGGAGAGGACTCATTCCGGTGTTTGCCCTTGGGCGAGCACAAGAACTTCTCTTGATATTAGGTATGCTGACATCTCCCATGCAATGGGTTGTGGTAGTTGCATGAATGTTTGTAGCACACTGTATCACAGAAACACTCACATACTGGCATACAGTCTCAAGCACAGTGTCCCATATGCAGAGAATCCTGGATGTCACAACTTGGAATGTGTTCGCTTACAGATTGTTTTGCATTGTTTCGAGGCAATAGAATATTCTAAATACATGTCCTTGAATAGTAAAAGCAATATTTCTTTCTACTGTTTTTTAAAATGACAATTAAAATTATTTTTAACGACAGTAACCTTAAAACAGTTAAACATTTGTCAAACTGCTAATATAATGATGTTGCATAGTAAAGCCTTACAAAAATAATAGTCTGTTTCTTGATGACTATATATACTTTTATAGAAATTGAAATAAATTTGTATATTTAATCCTTTTTATAAGGAATAGGTAATCTGAAAAGTCCACAATAAATCAACAGTAAATGGTGATCCTGTTAATCTTTGGATATTGTATCAGAGTAGATTAATTTTCTTTCCAAAGACTGGGATAAAGTGCATTCAGAATCAAGGGAAACATTTATTTAAAATATGTTCAAAATTACATATCAATTAAGTAGTAAACTAAAATTAATAAAATAACTTTTTTTTACATATAGGTACTTGAAACATTCACAATCCACCTATCTAAAATAAGTTAAACCTAGTAGGATTCTAATTGACTTAAAGGGACTTTGAGATCGTAACATAAAATGATAAATCGTATATATTAAAAAAAACTGTGATATACTTTTATTATTTATTTTGTCCCCTTTTCATGTAGTTCCATCCTGTTAAAAATGGAGGTGCAGAACATTGTAATATTCCGCACAGCCATTTAGAACTGTCCCTAATGGGCCACAGCAGAGAAGGTAACCTAAGTTACAACATGGCAGCTTCCATTGTTTTATAGACACTAAAACGTTAGATTTATTTTGTCAACATTTAAACAGCTAATGAAACTAAAAAATACATCTATGTAATATTCTCAGACTAAGCTTTTCTTTGAATGCATCATTCTATCTAGCATTTGTTTAGTGTTTAATGTCCATTTAATGTTTTATGTTTAGATACATTTTCTGCAAATAATTCTCTTTTTTACGGCCTTTTGTCACAAATTATTTTATTTAGATTTTCTTAAGGACCACAGTGGGACAAGCATATGTTTTTTTCATTTACTGTATTTATTGTGAATGCTATGTTTTCACTCTTTAATCAGATGAATATTGGCAAAACCACCCAGAACTTCATGACATACCCATATACTATGCCTCGTCCTTGGCCAAGAAGTGTATGGCTGTGTATCAGACCTACGTGAATGCCATGAATGACAAAATTCGCAAGCAGATCAATATAAACAATCCGTTTGTGTTCAAACACATCAGCAACTTGAAGGTAACCATATATCTCTTCAGTGATAAAGCTGATACTACATTATGCAGTGATTTTGATTTAATCAGAATATAATATAAAACATTATCTGTGGAAGTGAAGTAAATGTTAATTAGGATTTCCAGCAGTTTTTAACAACAGTACACTAAAGTTAAATGGGTCACGAAAGACAAAATTAAACATCCATTCAGATTGCAGTGATGGCTAACCTTGGCACCTCAGATATTCCCATTATGCTTAAGCACTCTGTAGTGTAGTAATATAAAGGCTGATCAAGCTTAAGGAAAGTTTACTGATATATTATACAATATGAGCACTGGTTAAAGTGTTTGCATCTTGTGACATCTGCCCATTTGCTTTAGTTTCTTAGCTGAATAGAAACATGTTGTCTCATGATTACTGATATCTCCTTAATGTGACTATTTCTATTGCATTTTGTAAGTTACAATATTCTGTTGTTTAGTGTCTCATTTGATGATTTCAGAGCATGGATCATTTTGATGACATTGGTCCTAGTGTGGTAATGGCTTCCCCTGGTATGATGCAGAGTGGACTTTCTAGAGAACTGTTTGAGAGCTGGTGCACAGACAAGAGGAATGGTGTTATTATAGCTGGCTACTGTGTGGAAGGGACACTTGCCAAAGTGAGTTAATTTAACTTGATGTGCTGACATAAAGTGCTAATTACTTAAGCAAATAGTAGGTGCAATCATATATCTATATAAAGACCATGTGATACTCTGCTCCCATCTCTCTCCTTCTCCTTTGAAGTCCACTGCATTCAGATGTTCTCCCCTCTCTCTGAGTGGCAATCATCTACCGTCCTCCTGGACCAACTTCCCAATTCCTTGAAAACTTTGCTGCTTGTCTTAATCACTTTTTCTCTCCAAATATACCTGCTCTAATACTGGGGGACTTCAACATTCCCATTGATAACCAATCTGCCCCTTTCACTCACATCCTCCTTCGGTCTCTTACAATCCACCCTACCCACTGCAATGGACATTCTATTGACCTAGTATTTTCCTACCTCTGTTCTATATCTGACTTCACCTGTCGCCACTTTTCCAATTTCAGACCACCACCTGCTCACCTATAATCGTAATTTACCAGCTAAACCCACTTTTCCATCTCACCCCTGCACCTAAAAAAAATCTGCAAACTGTGGATCCTATCCAATTTTCCAATTATTTTCAACATCTCCTCCCTCACACTTCCACTATAACCTGCCCTGATCTTGCTACAGCCCACTCTAACAATACTCTTTCCTCTGCACTAGACACTCTGCTCCTCCCCAACTGCACAAAACCCCACCCCGTCAGTTACAGTTCTGGCACTCTCAGTAAACATGCTACTTGCAAAAAAGCTCCAGCATTGCTGAGCGTGTCTGAAGGAAATCTTGCTCTAAATCTGATTTCATCCACTATAAGTTAATTTTTTCGTTCATACACATCTGCCTTTCACTTAGCCAAGCAAACTTACTTCTCTTATATCTACTCTTTTTTCCTCCAACCTAAATGATTCTTCTCTACTTTCAACTCTCCTCCATCTTCCACCCACCTGCACCACCACCTTCGTATGACTGTTCAAGACCTCGCAGACTACTTTTTAAACAAAATGCATACTACCCGAAGCAACATCCCCACACAAGCCTGCAATCTTCCATCTCCACCCCCAGTCACCCCCTTTGCTACTGCTACTCTCTCTATCTCCCCCCCCCCCCCCAGTCACAGAGAATTAAGTTTGTTCCTTACTGTCTTCCTCAGGCCTCACTGCCTGCCCGCTCGACCCTATCTCTTCACATCTAATATCGTCTCTGTTTCCACCCTCACTCCAGCTCTTACATCTTCAATTTATCCATTTCTATCAATTCATTCCCATCTTCTATCAATCATGCATTGGTCACTCCCACCCTCAAAAAACCTTCCCTTTTCCCTAATTCTTCAAACTACCTCCCCATATCACTGCTTCGACTAGCATTAATACTTCTCGAAAAACTAGCTTACGACCGCCTAACCAATGTCCTGTCTTCCAACTCCTTGCTTGACCCCCCTCAATCTGGCTCCTTTTCAATGACTGTCAGTTGGAGTACCTGAAGGCTTTGTCTAGGGTTCTCTACTCTTCTCCATGTATACTTCTTCACTTGGTAAACTTACCAGCTGTTATGGCTTCAAAGTTCACCTCTATGCTGATATCTCTCCTCCTCTCTCCTTCTTTTCTGACCTTTCTATCTCTGTCAAAAACATCACTATCTCCCCTTCAAGTCCACTGCCTTGGCGTTACACTTGACTCCAGTATGTCTTTCATCCCCCACATCCAATTGCCCCACAGCAAAGTAGCTGTTAAGATTTCTTCTGTTATGTGTGATCAGTCCACGGGTCATCATTACTTCTGGGATATAACTCCTCCCCAACAGGAAATGCAAGAGGATTCACCCAGCAGAGCTGCATATAGCTCCTCCCCTCTACGTCAGTCCCAGTCATTCTCTTGCACCCAACGACTAGATAGGATGTGTGAGAGGACTATGGTGATTATACTTAGTTTTTATGACTTCAATCAAAAGTTTGTTATTTTACAATAGCACCGGAGCGTGTTATTACTTCTCTGGCAGAGTTTGAGGAAGAATCTACCAGAGTTTTTTACTATGATTTTAACCGGAGTAGTTAAGATCATATTGCTGTTCTCGGCCATCTGAGGGAGGTAAAAGCTTCAGATCAGGGGACAGCGGGCAGATGAATCTGCATTGAGGTATGTAGCAGTTTTTATTTTCTGAATGGAATTGATGAGAAAATCCTGCCATACCGTTATAATGACATGTATGTATACACTTCAGTATTCTGGGGATGGTATTTCACCGGAACTACTCTGTTAAAAGTCACTAATCTTTTTAATAAGTATTTATCATGTTAAACGTTTTTGCTGGAATGTAGAATCGTTTACATTTCTGAGGTACTGAGTGAATAAATATTTGGGCATTATTTTCCACTTGGCAGTTGTTTGGTGTTAATTATGACAGTTTCGTTTCTCTTCACTGCTGTGTGTGAGGGGGAGGGGCCGTTTTTGGCGCTCTTTGCTACGCATCAAAAAATTCCAGTCAGTTACTCTTATATTTCCTGCATGATCCGGTTCATCTCTGACAGATCTCAGGGGTCTTCAAACTTCTTTAGAGGGAGGTAGATTCTCTCAGCAGAGCTGTGAGAATTTTATATTGACTGTGAATAAAAACGTTGCTCTGTAATTTTTATGTCAAATTTAATTATTGTTATTTTTCTAATGGGAACAAACCTTTGCTAAAAGTTGTGTTGTTTAAAGTTTGATGCTATAACTATTTTTCAGTTCATTATTTCAACTGTCATTTAATCGTTTAGTACCTCTTTGAGGCACAGTACGTTTTTGCTAAAAAAGATTATAACCAAGTTGCAAGTTTATTGCTAGTGTGTTAAACATGTCTGACTCAGAGGAAGATATCTGTGTCATTTGTTCCAATGCCAAGGTGGAGCCCAATAGAAATTTATGTACTAACTGTATTGATGCTACTTTAAATAAAAGTCAATCTGTACAATTTGAACAAATTTCACCAAACAGCGAGGGGAGAGTTATGCCGACTAACTCGCCTCACGCGGCAGTACCTGCATCTCCCGCCCGGGAGGTGCGTGATATTATGGCGCCTAGTACATCTGGGCGGCCATTACAGATAACATTACAAGATATGGCTACTGTTATGACTGAAGTTTTGTCTAAATTACCAGAACTAAGAGGCAAGCGTGATCACTCTGGGGTGAGAACAGAGTGCGCTGACAATACTAGGGCCATGTCTGATACTGCGTCACAGCTTGCAGAGCATGAGGACGGAGAGCTTCATTCTGTAGGTGACGGTTCTGATCCAAACAGACTGGATTCAGATATTTCAAATTTTAAATTTAAATTGGAGAACCTCCGTGTATTACTAGGGGAGGTCTTAGCAGCTCTCAATGATTGTAACACCGTTGCAATACCAGAGAAACTGTGTAGGTTGGATAAATACTTTGCGGTACCGGCGAGTACTGACGTTTTTCCTATACCTAAGAGACTAACTGAAATTGTTACTAAGGAGTGGGATAGACCCGGTGTGCCGTTCTCACCCCCTCCAATATTTAGAAAGATGTTTCCAATAGACACCACCACTCGGGACTTATGGCAAACGGTCCCTAAGGTGGAGGGAGCAGTTTCTACTTTAGCTAAGCGTACCACTATCCCGGTGGAGGATAGCTGTGCTTTTTCAGATCCAATGGATAAAAAATTAGAGGGTTACCTTAAGAAAATGTTTGTTCAACAAGGTTTTATATTGCAACCCCTTGCATGTATCGCGCCGATTACGGCTGCGGCAGCATTTTGGATTGAGTCTCTGGAAGAGAACCTTAGTTCATCTACGCTAGACGACATTACGGACAGGCTTAGAGTCCTTAAACTAGCTAATTCATTCATTTCGGAGGCCGTAGTACATTTAACCAAACTTACGGCTAAGAACTCAGGATTCGCCATACAGGCACGTAGGGCGCTGTGGCTAAAATCCTGGTCAGCTGATGTTACTTCTAAGTCCAAATTACTTAATATACCTTTCAAGGGGCAGTCTTTATTTGGGCCCGGTTTGAAAGAAATTATCGCTGACATTACAGGAGGTAAGGGCCACGCCCTACCTCAAGACAAAGCCAAAGCTAAGGCTAGACAGTCTAATTTTCGTCCCTTTCGGAATTTCAAAACAGGAGCAGCATCAACCTCCACTGCACCAAAACAGGAGGGAGCTGTTGCTCGTTACAGACAAGGCTGGAAGCCTAACCAGTCCTGGAACAAGAGCAAGCAGGCCAGGAAACCTGCTGCTGCCCCAAAGACAGCATGAACCGAGAGCCCCCGATCCGGGACCGGATCTAGTGGGGGGCAGACTTTCTCTCTTCGCCCAGGCCTGGGCAAGAGATGTTCAGGATCCCTGGGCGCTAGAGATCATATCTCAGGGATACCTTCTAGACTTCAAATTATCTCCCCCAAGAGGGAGATTTCATCTGTCAAGGTTGTCAACAAACCAGATAAAGAAAGAAGCGTTTCTACGCTGTGTACAAGATCTGTTATTAATGGGAGTGATCCATCCGGTTCCGCGGTCGGAACAAGGACAAGGGTTCTACTCAAACCTGTTTGTGGTTCCCAAAAAAGAGGGAACTTTCAGGCCAATCTTAGATTTAAAGATTCTAAACAAATTCCTAAGAGTTCCATCGTTCAAAATGGAAACTATTCGGACAATCTTACCCATGATCCAAAAGGGTCAGTACATGACCACAGTGGATTTAAAAGATGCTTACCTTCACATACCGATTCACAAAGATCATCACCGGTATCTAAGGTTTGCCTTCTTAGACAGGCACTACCAGTTTGTAGCTCTTCCATTCGGATTGGCTACGGCTCCAAGAATCTTCACAAAGGTTCTGGGTGCCCTTTTGGCGGTACTAAGACCGCAAGGGATTTCGGTAGCTCCGTACCTAGACGACATTCTAATACAAGCTTCAAGCTTTCAAACTGCCAAGTCTCATACAGAGTTAGTTCTGGCATTTCTAAGGTCGCATGGATGGAAAGTGAACGAAAAGAAGAGTTCTCTTTTTCCTCTCACAAGAGTTCCATTCTTGGGGACTCTTATAGATTCTGTAGAAATGAAGATTTACCTGACAGAAGACAGGTTAACAAAACTTCAAAATGCATGCCGTGTCCTTCATTCCATTCAACACCCGTCAGTAGCTCAATGCATGGAGGTGATCGGCTTAATGGTAGCGGCAATGGACATAGTACCTTTTGCACGCCTACACCTCAGACCGCTGCAATTGTGCATGCTAAGTCAGTGGAATGGGGATTACTCAGATTTGTCCCCTACTCTGAATCTGAATCAAGAGACCAGAAATTCTCTTCTATGGTGGCTTTATCGGCCACACCTGTCCAGGGGGATGCCATTCAGCAGGCCAGAATGGACAATTGTAACAACAGACGCCAGCCTACTAGGTTGGGGCGCTGTCTGGAATTCTCTGAAGGCTCAGGGACTATGGAATCAGGAGGAGAGTCTCCTTCCAATAAACATCCTGGAATTGAGAGCAGTTCTCAATGCCCTTCTGGCTTGGCCCCAATTAACAACTCGGGGGTTCATCAGGTTTCAGTCGGACAACATCACGACTGTAGCTTACATCAACCATCAGGGAGGGACAAGAAGCTCCCTAGCAATGATGGAAGTATCAAAGATAATTCGCTGGGCAGAGTCTCACTCTTGCCACCTATCAGCAATCCACATCCCGGGAGTGGAGAACTGGGAGGCGGATTTCTTGAGTCGCCAGACTTTTCATCCGGGGGAGTGGGAACTTCATCCGGAGGTCTTTGCCCAAATACTTCGACGTTGGGGCAAACCAGAGATAGATCTCATGGCGTCTCGCCAGAACGCCAAACTTCCTCTCTACGGGTCCAGATCCAGGGATCCGGGAGCGGTTCTGATAGATGCTTTGACAGCACCTTGGAACTTCGGGATGGCTTATGTGTTCCCACCCTTCCCGCTGCTTCCTCGATTGATTGCCAAAATCAAACAGGAGAGAGCATCAGTGATTCTAATAGCGCCTGCATGGCCACGCAGGACTTGGTATGCAGATCTAGTGGACATGTCATCCTGTCCGCCTTGGTCTCTACCTCTAAGACAGGACCTTCTGATACAGGGTCCATTCAAACATCAAAATCTAACTTCTCTGAAGCTGACTGCTTGGAAATTGAACGCTTGATTTTATCAAAACGTGGTTTTTCTGAGTCGGTTATTGATACCCTGATACAGGCTAGGAAGCCTGTTACCAGAAGGATTTACCATAAAATATGGCGTAAATACCTATACTGGTGCGAATCCAAAGGTTACTCTTGGAGTAAGGTTAGGATCGCTAGGATATTGTCCTTTCTACAAGAAGGTTTAGAAAAGGGTCTATCAGCTAGTTCATTAAAGGGACAGATTTCAGCTCTGTCCATCTTGTTACACAGGCGTCTGTCAGAAAATCCAGACGTCCAGGCCTTTTGTCAGGCTTTAGCTAGGATCAAGCCTGTGTTTAAAGCTGTTGCTCCGCCATGGAGTTTAAACTTAGTTCTTAACGTTTTACAGGGTGTTCCGTTTGAACCCCTTCATTCCATTGATATAAAATTGTTATCTTGGAAAGTTCTGTTTTTAATGGCTATTTCCTCGGCTCGAAGAGTCTCTGAGTTATCAGCCTTACATTGTGATTCTCCTTATCTGATTTTTCACTCAGACAAGGTAGTTCTGCGTACTAAACCTGGGTTCTTACCTAAGGTAGTCACTAACAGGAATATCAATCAAGAGATTGTTGTTCCATCCTTGTGTCCAAATCCTTCTTCAAAGAAGGAACGTCTTCTACACAATCTGGATGTAGTTCGTGCCCTCAAGTTCTACTTGCAGGCAACTAAAGATTTTCGCCAAACTTCTTCCCTGTTTGTCGTTTATTCTGGACAGAGGAGAGGTCAAAAAGCTTCTGCTACCTCTCTCTCTTTTTGGCTTCGTAGCATAATACGTTTAGCCTATGAGACTGCTGGACAGCAGCCTCCTGAAAGAATTACAGCTCACTCCACTAGAGCTGTGGCTTCCACTTGGGCCTTTAAGAATGAGGCCTCTGTTGAACAGATTTGCAAGGCTGCAACTTGGTCTTCGCTTCATACTTTTTCCAAATTTTACAAATTTGACACTTTTGCTTCTTCGGAGGCTATTTTTGGGAGAAAGGTTCTTCAGGCAGTGGTTCCTTCTGTATAATGAGCCTGCCTATCCCTCCCGTCATCCGTGTACTTTTGCTTTGGTATTGGTATCCCAGAAGTAATGATGACCCGTGGACTGATCACACATAACAGAAGAAAACATAATTTATGCTTACCTGATAAATTCCTTTCTTCTGTTGTGTGATCAGTCCACGGCCCGCCCTGTTTTAAGGCAGGTAAATATCTTTTAAATTATACTCCAGTCACCACTTCACCCTTGGTTACTCCTTTCTCGTTGATTCTTGGTCGAATGACTGGGACTGACGTAGAGGGGAGGAGCTATATGCAGCTCTGCTGGGTGAATCCTCTTGCATTTCCTGTTGGGGAGGAGTTATATCCCAGAAGTAATGATGACCCGTGGACTGATCACACAACAGAAGAAAGGAATTTATCAGGTAAGCATAAATTATGTTTTTATTGTATTTAAAACTAATGCAGGAACACACTTTTAAATAGGTTGGACTGTACCACCCCCCCCCCCCCCCCACACACACACACACACACACTTGGAAATTAATTTATGCTGTTTCTTATTGTGTTATATAGCTTTTCTATAGCCAATACTGCAGTATGAACATTTTCAGTATAGGTGGTGGTTTCAACAGTCAAAATTATAATAAAGGTAAAGGAGCAATTTGTAAATAATTTAAAACACTCCAGCAGGTAAAATGATTAATTGAGAACGTGTTAAAGTGGAGATAATTCAATTTTACAGTACAATGTTCCTTTAAGCTTTGTATATTTTGTAATTTAAAAGTTATTTAGATGCTGGAATGTAGAAAACAGAAATAAGGAAATATTTAACAGGTTAACAAAGTAGAGATTTAAAGACCTATTTCGATTTGAAAATTACTTTATTAGAATTTAGGAATTATTTTTTCTTTACCACATGTATGGGTTGATGATTTCTTACTTTTTTTTTTTTTTTAACTTGCCATAGTCCGCTTTACCGGTGTAGGTATCCTCATCAGCTGCACAATGCATGGGAATTCCATGTTATTTGTATCTAATGGTTAATTCCATTCCACAGCATATCATGTCAGAGCCTGAAGAGATCACCACCATGTCTGGTCAAAAGCTGCCATTAAAGATGTCTGTGGATTACATATCATTCTCCGCACATACAGATTACCAGCAGACCAGTGAGTTTATCAGGGCCCTAAAGCCCCCTCATGTGGTAAGTGTGGAACTACACAAACTGTATTATTTGATGTTTACTATTGAGCCTTCTAGTTGGATTAGTCTAATTACAGTCACACATATCTGTCTTGTTACTTGCACTAATTGTTTTTTTACTTTGTGCTTCATATTAATTTTCCAAAAAAATGTATATTTAAAATTCTCTGGAAAGCAAAACGTTAAATAAAATATCTGAGATACTATATTAATTTTGTTTTCTAAAGACGTTTCTTTTTTTTGGTTTGTGCATAGACTGAAGTGTTTTTTTTTTTCTTTCTATAAACTTCAGTGATTATATGTATCTACAATATATAGTTCTGTAACATGTTTGAAAGAAAAAAAGGCTATACCCAATTTAAAGTGACTTTTTAGTAATACATTATCTGTAATGTGTCAATATCTATGCCCTAGGGGTACAACAGTACAAGGAAGCAATTAACATATTGTGTGTGTTTTATTTGATTTATTTGCCTATTTCAAAACAAACTTACTGTGTATTTAATTCAGGTTGTTCCCAGCTGCACCACTTTTTTCAGAAATAGGCAGAGGGTGCTACAGTATATAAAAAGCTATAATGCTCTAACACTTTTTGTCAGCTGTGATGCGCTCCTTTTTTTTTTTTTAATTTTTTTATTTTTTTTATTTACACCAACACTGATAATACATAGTAGGGTGACAACTTTTTTTTTTGAAACGCTACTTCTCCCATCATAGTATACATTCGTGTTGGTGAGTTTTTCTTTTTCATGTTTAAGCATAAAACTCAAATATAACAAAAAAAATGAAAATAGAAAAAAAATCACATTCTCTTGCCGTGTTACAACAATGCCAGTGAAATAATTCAACATCACTAAGAATATACAACATAAAAAAGGGGCTCCACATAAAGTGACATTAGTTTAATACATGGTACATTCTTATCTTTACGAGCTTGTAGTCAATACATGTATCGGGCTTTTCCAATTTCAATGAAAGGCCCTACGATATCCAGTATTAAACACCATACTTTAATTAAAAAAAAAAAAAAAGAGGTCCCACTCTCTCTCCCTCCCATGGGTCACGAAAATATCACGAAAATAGACTCTGTTCATGATGATCAAGAGACGGGTCTTCTCATATCCAACCAATACCCTGGAAGAGTACCTTCCACCACTAACACTTGAACATTTTCTGTATTCCTAATTGGTTTTAAGAATTGTAACTGAACTGGTACTGGCCAAGCCAAAATAATCTTCTTTCCTTTATGGAAGAAGATTTTTGTATGTGTGTTAGAGGGATGACTTATATCTTGTCTCTCTAGCTGTGATGCGCTCTTGACAGTGTGTTGCCACTGGATAGAGCATGCGCAGTGCAGATCTGACACTACAGCTTCACACTGAAGCAACCATTAACTTATTACTGAAAAAAGCAGTATGGCTGGTGCAGACGTGAGGCTGCAAAAACAGGCTACGTTTATTAATGCCTTATTCTAGTTCTAGGGAAGTTTAAGACTTATTTGAGACTGATAAGGTTTAGAGCTACTTCAACAGAAACAGGATGCGCTGAAAAATGAAAATCCAACACCAAAGCACGAGTGACCCTTCTTTTTACTAAAAATTGCTTTTCTTTTCAGATATTGGTGCATGGGGAGCAAAATGAAATGGCAAGGCTCAAGGCAGCTCTGATAAGGGAGTATGAAGACAATGAAGAGGTTCACATAGAAGTTCACAACCCCAGAAATACAGAAGCTGTGACCCTGAACTTCAGAGGAGAGAAGTTAGCCAAGGTACAGTATGCACCAGCGGGGCAGAGGATCTGGTACAGAATGCTGTCCATTAGAAAGTTATCATTGTACATTGTAATTCATATTTGTTTTAACCCTTGCATAATCCAGATTGTAATTAAAGAGACCTTAAACATCTCTTGTATTTGTGCAAAAATTGTGCAGATTCAGTAACCTATGTTTTCTTTAAAATGTTATTGTTACTGGAGTAGGCTATTTGCACCATACATGCAACTCATTGGTTAATGGGTGAAATGTTACAGGAAAATATACCTGCTTCTGGCAGCCATATTGGCAAACCCACTTCTATTCTCACTGCCATCTATATACATGTTGGTGAGCACTATTGAAAGCAATGGAGGAAATAGAGCCAGGCAGCAGTGTGGGGAAAACATTGTATATGCATAATGCTTTTTTTATGTCTCTAGGCACACACATGTTAAAAACAAATCTTAAAGGGACATGAAACTCAAGAAATTTCTTTCATGATTTAGGTAGAATGTACAATTTTAAACAACTTTCCAGTTTACTTCTATTATCAAGTTTGCTTCATTCTTTTGGTATAATTTGTTGAAGGATACCGGGCTCTTGATCTAGGCAGTTGTTGGAGGAGGTGAAGGCCTCACTCAAACCCCCCCCCCCCCCCCCCTCTGCGGCTACATCCTTGAAACTATCCCCCAACCAGATTTATATATATATATATATATATATATACATATAAAATATGGAGGACATTGGCATATTTATCCTGTCGGCACTACAGGATCTCTTGCCTACATACCTAGACAGGTTTGGTGGCGTTGAAAATGCATCTAATCTCAATGCAAGAGGCCTATACCTACCAATCTCGGATTATGAATGTTGTGGATCCCCGTTCATTGTGGCTATGGGAGAGATAGAGAAACAATTTGTGGAGGAGGAAGGGAGATCCTTACCGTTAAAACCCTCAGTAGCTGGGCCCTCAGCTGAGGCAATTACTGAGGACTTTTCTTCTTACATCCCAGTTACTGAGAAGCTTTGGAGCACACACCATCACTTACTATGGAACTAACAGCCACCCAACCTTTAATCCACTCACCTCCTGGCGCCTGGAAATTAAGGTCTTTGCTCTGTGATTATTCTGGCTACAAGTCAGTGCAGATCAATGGGGGACTGAGATTCTACCCTTCTGTTGTCCTATCCATACGGCTGGCACATCTGACAATGCTAGCACTGGCTGATAAAACTGCCTTTCTCATGTGGGCTCACTCCGAAGTTGGTTAAATATCTGGCATGTAAGACTCTTTAAACTACGGAACAAAACAAAATCCGTTGGTAAACGCTTCAGTGAGCTTGTGGTTTCACTCACCCTGTGTGTCGCGCTGTGTCTCTACTGCCTCTGCCGCACCACTCTGTGCCTCCTGCTCAGCGCTCCCCACAGGAGCCGTGGCAAAGGTGATAGTTCCGGTCTGGTAGGTGCACAGGGTATACGGGGAACGTCGCCTCCTTCCGTCAGTCGAAATGGAAATCCAAAGCAGCCAAGTCCTCGCACACTTGTGGGAAGGTCAGGGTAAAGTGCCAAAAACGAACCGCCACTCCTTGCTTTAATTTAAAAAGCTCCTTTATTATGAACACTAAAAGGCATACACACCAACAGAGTATGACAGGTCAACTACGGAGTAACAAAACCTATGATCAGTACTTTAACTTCACTTTTCTAGAATGAGACGCACTCATGTTGTAGATACTAATTATGCTCAGGTTTTTATATATTGAAAATGTCTTGCGCAAATTTATCTTGATAGTAATATTAAATTACACTTAAGAAAGCTTTATACTTTAAAGGGACACTGAACCCAATTTTTTTTATTTTGTGATTCAGATAGAGCATGCAATTTTAAGCAACTTTCTAATTTTCTCCTATTATCAAATTTTCTTCATTCTCTTGGTATCTTTATTTGAAATGCAAGAATGTAAGTTTAGATGCCGACCCATTTTTGGTGAACAACCTGGGTTGTTCTTGCTCATTGGTGGATAAATTCATCCACCAATAAAAGAAAGTGCTGTTCAGGGTTCTGAACCAAACAAATAGATCAGATGTCTATTGACATCTGTCAGATGAACGATAAAAAATTGATAATAGGAGTAAATTAGAAAATTGCTTAAAATTGCATGCTCTATCTGAATCACAAAAGAAAAAAATTGCGTTTAGTGTCCCTTTAAGAAGCCCACATGACAGTTGTTTAGTGTCCCTTTAAGAAGCCCACATGACAGTTGTTAATTCTGTTGTGTTGTTCAACTAATATGGCCAATTTTCTGTACATTACATTAACTGGATGAAGCGTCTTTGATCTACCTGTTAAGGCTAACCGCATCATTCTGACTGTTCTACAGAACTATAGCTTACTTTTCATTACTAGAAACTCTGGAAGTGTTTGTTTAAATATTTCTGTGATATATCAAGCTACTTTTACTGCTGTACTAAGGCTAATCTACATTCATCTCCCTGGACATAGCTATTATATACAGCTGGCACATTGTACTTATGGAAGATTTGTACGCACCAAGATCTGTTGCTGTGATGCTAGTGGCTGAAGCAGCACTGCTTCAAAATATTTACTTGCGAGGGCTTCTCGCCTTATCTCAGCTACAACACGGAACACATCTGTCTTTAATCATGTGTGTGTTTCTTTAACCCCTGCATTACATTTAACATATTGCTCCCTGAACTCATAGTTCAGCTGCAGATAATTGTGTGCCAGAGAATTATTTAGTAGCTTTTATTTACAATTTAATACATACTTATGCTTGTCTATAGTTTGTATGACACAGCCTTACATTCCCATGTAATGTTACATCCTTACATTCCCATGTAATGTTACAGCCTTACATTGCCATGTAATGTTACAGCCTTACATTGCCATGTAATGTTACAGCCTTACATTCCCATGTAATGTTACAGCCTTACATTCCCATGTAATGTTACATCCTTACATTCCCATGTAATGTTACATCCTTACATTCCCATGTAATGTTACAGCCTTACATTGCCATGTAATGTTACAGCCTTACATTGCCATGTAATGTTACAGCCTTACATTCCCATGTAATGTTACAGCCTTACAGTCCCATGTAATGTTACAGCCTTACAGTCCCATGTAATGTTACAGCCTTACAGTCCCATGTAATGTTACAGCCTTACAATGTAATTTATATGCAAGATTATTTGCTAAGATACTGACCTCATGTAAGGTACTATATTTTTAGATATAACTTTTTACTGTAGCCTCTGACATGTTTGTAATCACTCAGCAACATATGGTATCAAAAGGGTCAGCATATGCAACTATTAACCTGAATTAGCTCTTACCACTTACTCAGGGATTAATATGGAAATTGTAACCTGTAAATTACTATAGTATTACTTGTGACTGCTTGATAAAAAAGAGGCTTTTAAAGTCTACATTGAACTATAGCTTTGTAATAGCCAAACGCGCTCGCTTTATATTCATCCTGTGATCCAGTAAAAGTTTTCTCCACCAAAATGGATCTATGATCATAGTTACACAGATTTTAATTTAGACTACTCCCTTGTGTACCTAAACCCTGCTTTACCAACATAATTATGTCATGTCATACTACCTGTAACCCTCCATCTACATTTATGATACAATTCACCCCATATTACCTAGCTGTTTCTTTATATATTAAGTAGGTTACTATCCTGGTTAATCTAAATGTTGAGATCAGAAGCGACCTTAACCTTAGCGACTCATAAGCTACTTTATTATTCACAAAATCACTTTTTGATATTACATAAACAAACTTTGAGAGTATGCATTAACAACAAGTTAGGGTCCAAGTTACGGCCCATAACACCGTTTAGGTTTCTTTAATATGTGTATATAAAACTGAGGTTTATATGTCTAGTGTTATCTGGGTATTACCGGCTGATAACTTTTATTTTAAAATCATCTTAAGAACCTGGTAATAGCTCTGTTTGTATATTATACTCATTATTTTGTGGTAACAGTACATGCATAATTCTATTTTTCTCATAGTACATGTATTCCTGACTCTTTGATATTCACCTGTAATGTCCCTTTAATGAAAACCTCAATAAAAAAAGAAATTGGCAGAAACAAAAAATGCACACTGTCTAAATCGTGAATGTCTAATTATGACTTTAATGTCCCTTTCTCCAACATTGGTGTGTCCGGTCCACGGCGTCATCCTTACTTGTGGGATATCTCTTCCCCAACAGGAAATGGCAAAGAGTCCCAGCAAAGCCGGCCATATAGTCCCTCCTAGGCTCCGCCCACCCCAGTCATTCTCTTTGCCGTTGCACAGGCAACATCTCCACGGAGATGGTTAAGAGTTTGGTGTTTAAATGTAGTTTTTATTCTTCTATCAAGTGTTTGTTATTTTAAAATAGTGCTGGTATGTACTATTTACTCTGAAACAGAAAAGGATGAAGATTTCTGTTTGTGAGAGGAAGATGATTTTAGCAGACAGTAACTAAAATCGATTGCTGTTTCCACATAGGACTGTTGAGATGAAGTAACTTCAGTTGGGGGAAACAGTTAGCAGACTTTTCTGCTTAAGGTATGACTAGCCATATTTCTAACAAGACCATGTAATGCTGGAAGGCTGTCATTTCCCCTCATGGGGACCGGTAAGCCATTTTCTTAGTCAAACAAACAGAATAAAGGGCTTAATATGGGCTAAAAAACTGGTAGACATTTTTATGGGCTAAATCGATTGCTTTATTTGGGCATTTTATTCATATTTATGCTGACAATTCGCATTTATAAACTTGGGGAACGTTTATTAAACGGCAGGCACTATGTTAGACACCTTTTCCAGTCAGGGGGCCTTCCTAGTTGTAGACTGAGCCTCATTTTCGCGCCATTACTGCGCAGTTGTTTTTTGAGAACAGGGCATGCAGATGCATGTGTGAGGATCTGAAATTTGCTGGAAAAGCTTCTAGAAGGCGTCAATTGGTATCGTATTCCCCTCTGGGCTTGGTTGGGTCTCAGCAAAGGCTATAGCTGGGACTGTATAGGGGTTAAATTTGTAAACGGCTCCGGTTCCGTTATTTTAAGGGTTAAAGCTCTGAAATTTGGTGTGCAATACTCTTAATGCTTTAAGACACTGTGGTGAACTTTTGGTAATTTTTGAACAATTCCTTCATACTTTTTCACATATTCAGTAATAAAGTGTTTTCTGTTTAAAATTTAAAGAGACAGTAACGGTTTTGTTTTAAAACGTTTTTTGTGCTTTGTTGACAAGTTTAAGCCTGTTTAACATGTCTGTGCCTTCGGATAAGCTATGTTCTATATGTATGAAAGCCAATGTGTCTCCCCATTTAAATTTATGTGATAATTGTGCCATAGCGTCCAAACAAAGTAAGGACAGTACTGCCACAGATAATGAAATTGCCCAAGATGATTCCTCAGATGAGGGGAGTAAACATGATACTACATTATCTCCTACTGTGTCTACACCAGTTTTGCCCACACAGGAGACCCCTAGTACATCTAGTGCGCCAATGCTTATTACCATGCAACAATTAACGGCTGTAATGGATAACTCCATAGCAAATATTTTATCCAAAATGCCTACTTATCAGAGAAAGCGCGATTGCTCTGTTTTAAACACTGAAGAGCAGGAGGGCGCTGATGATAATTGTTCTGTCATACCCTCACACCAATCTGAAGGGGCCATGAGGGAGGTTTTGTCAGATGGGGAAATTTCAGATTCAGGAAAAATTTCTCAACAAGCTGAACCTGATGTTGTGACATTTAAATTTAAATTAGAACATCTCCGCGCACTGCTTAAGGAGGTGTTATCTACTCTGGATGATTGTGACAACTTGGTCATTCCAGAGAAATTATGCAAGATGGGCAAGTTCCTAGAGGTTCCGGTGCACCCCGACGCTTTTCCTATACCCAAGCGGGTGGCGGACATAGTAAATAAGGAGTGGGAAAAGCCCGGCATACCTTTTGTTCCCCCCCCTATATTTAAGAAATTATTTCCTATGGCCGACCCCAGAAAGGACTTATGGCAGACAGTCCCTAAGGTCGAGGGGGCAGTTTCTACTCTAAACAAACGCACTACTATTCCTATCGAAGATAGTTGTGCTTTCAAAGATCCTATAGATAAAAAATTGGAGGGTTTGCTTAAAAAGATTTTTGTACAGCAAGGTTACCTTCTACAACCCATTTCGTGCATTGTTCCTGTCACTACAGCAGCGTGGTTCTGGTTTGAGGAACTAGAAAACTCGCTTAGTAAAGAGACTCCATATGAGGAGGTTATGGACAGAGTTCACGCACTTAAGTTGGCTAACTCTTTTATTTTAGATGCCGCTTTGCAATTAGCTAGATTAGCAGCGAAAAATTCAGGGTTTGCTATCGTGGCGCGCAGAGTGCTTTGGCTAAAGTCTTGGTCAGCGGATGTGTCATCCAAGACAAAATTGCTTAACATCCCTTTCAAAGGTAAAACTCTATTTGGACCAGAATTGAAAGAGATTATTTCAGACATCACTGGGGGAAAGGGCCACGCCCTTCCACAAGATAGGCCTTTTCAAGGCCAAAAATAAGTCTAATTTTCGTTCCTTTCGCAATTTCAGGAACGGACCGGCCTCTAATTCTGCATCCTCTAAGCAAGAGGGTAATGCCTCACAACCCAAACCAGCCTGGAAACCGATGCAAGGCTGGAACAAGGGTAAGCAGGCCAAGAAGCCTGCCGCTGCTAACAAAACAGCATGAAGGAGTGGCCCCCGATCCGGGACCGGATCTAGTAGGGGGCAGACTCTCTCTCTTTGCTCAGGCTTGGGCAAGAGATGTTCAGGATCCCTGGGCGCTAGAAATAGTTTCTCAGGGTTATCTCCTGGAATTCAGGGAACTACCCCCAAGGGGAAGGTTCCACATGTCTCACTTATCCTCAAACCAAATAAAGAGACAGGCGTTCTTACATTGTGTAGAAGACCTGTTAAAGATGGGAGTGATACACCCAGTTCCAATAAAGGAACAAGGAATGGGTTTTTATTCCAATCTGTTCGTAGTTCCCAAAAAAGAGGGAACTTTCAGACCAATTTTGGATTTGAAGATCCTAAACAAATTTCTCAGGGTACCATCGTTCAAGATGGAAACCATTCGAACGATTCTACCCACTATCCAGGAAAGTCAATTTATGACTACCGTGGATCTAAAGGATGCGTACCTACATATTCCTATCCACAAAGAACATCATCAGTTCCTAAGGTTCGCTTTTCTGGACAAGCATTACCAGTTTGTGGCCCTCCCATTCGGGTTAGCCACTGCTCCAAGGATTTTCACAAAGGTACTAGGGTCCCTTCTAGCGGTTCTAAGACCGAGGGGCATTGCAGTAGTACCTTCCTTGGACGACATTCTAATACAAGCGTCGTCCCTGTCAAAAGCAAAGGCTCATACAGACATCGTTCTGGCCTTTCTCAGATCACACGGATGGAAGGTGAACATAGAAAAAAGTTCTCTGTCTCCGTCGACAAGAGTTCCCTTCTTGGGAACAATAATAGATTCCATAGAAATGAGGATTTTTCTGACAGAGGTCAGAAAGTCAAAACTTCTAAGCACTTGTCAAGTTCTTCATTCTGTTCCTCGTCCTTCCATAGCGCAGTGCATGGAAGTAGTAGGGTTGATGGTTGCAGCAATGGACATAGTTCCTTTTGCACAAATTCATCTAAGACCATTACAACTGTGCATGCTCAAACAGTGGAATGGGGACTATACAGACTTGTCTCCAATGATTCAAGTAGATCAGAAGACCAGAGATTCACTCCGTTGGTGGCTGACCCTGGACCATCTGTCCCAGGGAATGAGCTTCCGCAGACCAGAGTGGGTCATTGTCACGACCGACGCCAGTCTAGTGGGCTGGGGCGCGGTCTGGGAATCCCTGAAAGCTCAGGGTCTATGGTCTCGGGAAGAGTCTCTTCTCCCGATAAACATTCTGGAACTGAGAGCGATATTCAATGCTCTCAGGGCTTGGCCTCAACTAGCAAAGGCCAGATTCATAAGGTTCCAATCAGACAACATGACGACCGTTGCGTATATCAATCATCAGGGGGGAACAAGGAGTTCCCTGGCGATGAAAGAAGTGACCAAAATAATTCAATGGGCGGAGGATCACTCCTGCCACCTGTCTGCGATCCACATCCCAGGTGTGGAAAACTGGGAGGCGGATTTTCTGAGTCGTCAGACATTCCATCCGGGGGAGTGGGAACTCCATCCGGAGATCTTTGCCCAAATAACTCAATTATGGGGCATTCCAGACATGGATCTGATGGCGTCTCGTCAGAACTTCAAGGTTCCTTGCTACGGGTCCAGATCCAGGGATCCCAAGGCGACTCTAGTAGATGCACTAGTAGCACCTTGGACCTTCAACCTAGCTTATGTATTTCCACCGTTTCCTCTCATTCCCAGGCTGATAGCCAGGATCAATCAGGAGAGGGCCTCGGTGATCTTGATAGCTCCTGCGTGGCCACGCAGGACTTGGTATGCAGACCTGGTGAATATGTCATCGGTTCCACCATGGAAGCTACCTTTGAGACAGGACCTTCTTGTTCAGGGTCCATTCGAACATCCAAATCTGGTCTCCCTCCAGCTGACGGCTTGGAGATTGAACGCTTGATTCTATCGAAGCGTGGGTTTTCAGATTCTGTGATAGATACTCTGGTTCAGGCCAGAAAACCGGTAACTAGAAAGATTTACCATAAAATATGGAAAAGATATATCTGTTGGTGTGAATCCAAAGGATTCCCATGGAATAAGATAAAAATTCCTAAGATTCTCTCCTTTCTACAAGAAGGTTTGGAGAAAGGATTATCTGCAAGTTCTCTAAAGGGACAGATCTCTGCTTTATCTGTCTTACTACACAAAAGACTGGCAGCTGTGCCAGATGTTCAAGCATTTGTTCAGGCTCTGGTTAGGATCAAGCCTGTTTACAGACCTTTGACTCCTCCCTGGAGTCTAAATCTAGTTCTTTCAGTTCTTCAAGGGGTTCCGTTTGAACCTTTACATTCCATAGATATTAAGTTACTATCTTGGAAAGTTTTGTTTTTGGTTGCAATTTCTACTGCTAGAAGAGTTTCAGAGTTATCTGCTCTGCAGTGTTCTCCGCCCTATCTGGTGTTCCATGCAGATAAGGGGGTTTTGCGTACTAAGCCTGGTTTTCTTCCTAAGGTTGTTTCTAACAAAAATATTAACCAGGAGATAGTTGTACCTTCTTTATGTCCGAATCCAGTTTCAAAGAAGGAACGTTTGTTACACAATTTGGACGTAGTCCGTGCTCTAAAATTCTATTTAGAGGCTACAAAAGATTTCAGACAAACATCTTCCTTGTTTGTTGTTTATTCTGGTAAAAGGAGAGGTCAAAAAGCGACTTCTACCTCTCTTTCCTTTTGGCTTAAAAGCATCATCCGATTGGCTTATGAGACTGCCGGACGGCAGCCTCCTAAAAGAATCACAGCTCACTCCACTAGGGCTGTGGCTTTCACATGGGCCTTCAAGAACGAGGCTTCTGTTGACCAGATATGTAAGGCAGCGACTTGGTCTTCACTGCACACTTTTGCCAAATTTTACAAATTTGATACTTTTGCTTCTTCGGAGGCTATTTTTGGGAGAAAGGTTTTGCAAGCTGTGGAGCCTTCCGTTTAGGTAACCTGATTTGCTCCCTCCCTTCATCCGTGTCCTAAAGCTTTGGTATTGGTTCCCACAAGTAAGGATGACGCCGTGGACCGGACACACCAATGTTGGAGAAAACAGAATTTATGCTTACCTGATAAATTACTTTCTCCAACGGTGTGTCCGGTCCACGGCCCGCCCTGGTTTTTTTAATCAGGTCTGATGAATTATTTTCTCTAACTACAGTCACCACGGTACCATATGGTTTCTCCTATATATATTTCCTCCTGTCCGTCGGTCGAATGACTGGGGTGGGCGGAGCCTAGGAGGGACTATATGGCCAGCTTTGCTGGGACTCTTTGCCATTTCCTGTTGGGGAAGAGATATCCCACAAGTAAGGATGACGCCGTGGACCGGACACACCGTTGGAGAAAGTAATTTATCAGGTAAGCATAAATTCTGTTTTTAAGCTGTGAAAGAAACCCCTCAGAAAATAATAAATATACCATATTTTGCGTGAATATTAGGCTGCATATTTTTCTTGCATTTCTTTTGAATACACAGGAACATGCTTAAGATGTTGCCACCAGTTACTGGCCTAGCTTCAGCAAGAGTAATTTGAGAACATATCTTGCTGAAAAAGTTGCTAGACTTCTCTAAGCTAATGGAGATAAGAATGGTTATGTAGCAGGGTTGATTGCTAGAATATTCCAAATCTTGCTACTTAACCTCTTCGTGAGCTTTCCTCTTAGTTTTGACAAGCGGCTGTAACTCATATGCCATTTACAAAGCATGATGCTGGAACCTTTTCAAAGTATCATGCTTATATTCTCTACTACAGTATATTGTTAAGTTGGCAAGTGTATATAAACATTATATAAAATAGTATATTGCATGGCACTTATTGCACCATTCTATTTTTCTCACCTATAATTTGCCTTTGATATAGTTGCTATTCTGCTGTCAGCAGCCGAGACAGCGGATATAGTTTTTTTTTTTGTAAGTTAGCAACTCTAGATCTTCTAATATTTTTCATGTACAAGAATCTCTATTAGTGAGTACCTTACATGTTTCAATATTAGTATGCCACTACATAGTATACATGTTTCAGTATGTTGATAGTCATTCTAGTATAATGTCTCTTTCTGAGTATGGATATATATATATATATATATATATATATATATATATATATTTCTATTGCATTATTGATATGTTTACACATCTTGTTTATCAACATTGTTCAAGTTAATGTATACATGATATTCTTAAAATGTTCTGTAATCTTACTATAATATTCTAAGTTTTCTGGTTTTCCTCAAAGGGACAGTCTACACCATACTTTTTATTGTTTTAAAAGATAGATAATCCATTTATTACCCATTCCCTACTTTTGCATAACCACACAGTTATATTAATACACTTTTTACCTCTTTGATTACCTTGTATCTAATCCTCTGCAAACTGCCCCCTTATTTCAGTTCTTTTAACAGACTTGCATTTTAGCCAATCAGTGCTGACTCCTAGGTAACTCCATGTGCGTTAGCACAATGTTATCTAATACGACACACATGAACTAACACCCTCTAGGGGTGAAAAACTGCCAAAATGCATTCAGATTAGAGGCGGCCTTCAAGGTCTAAGAAATTAGCATATAAACCTCCTAAGTTTAGCTTTCAACTAAGAATACCAACAGAACAAAGCATAATTGGTGATAAAAGTAAATTGGAAAGTTGTTTAAAATGACATACCCTATCTGAATCATGAAAGTTTATTTTCGACTAGACTGTCTCTTTAATTGTGAAATATATCTCGTATCAAGGCCCAAGAGTTTCTTTGATACTGCCATATTATTGCACCCCACATTTCTGTTGCTTGAACTGCGAAAATGTTGATTCAACCAATTTGTATGTTCTCTTATTTTATTGTACTGAGCATATACGTTGTAATTCCTTCTCTTCAATAAATAATTTAAAAAAGTTATTTAGAAATAAAATAAAATTGAGACATCCTTCTCAGCTTTGGAACAGTAAGACTTGACTACATGACAAGATACTTCACAAGGGGAAAAACCTCAACCATGTGTCCAGAAACACAGCGTACCATATATGGTCAACTCCTTGTTCATGTCTGGGAGGTTTCTGACCCAGTTCTTGTTCTATACAGCAAGGCTACCCTAATAAAACAGATGCGATTATTTTACAATTACTAACCCGTTTTGTTGTAAGCGTGTTACTAAGTGTTGTGGATATAATTATTGCTTTTGGTAGTGGTTTATCAGTGTGATATATTACGTATAGTGAGAACTAAACACAACTGTTTAGGTGCAGTGAGGGTCATTGAATTTCAAACATAATCTCTCCTGAACAGCGAAGACCCCTCAGCAGCCTATAAATCTAGCCTACTGAATGTGACATGCTCTGGTGCGGCTCGTGAGTGCACTTTGTGTTGGTACTTAACTACATGTTTAACACCCACAAATGAGTTAAACACATGGTTATTATGGACCATAAATGCAATAAAAAATCATGTAACAATTTAGACCATTTTTATGGCATTAAAGTGTTCCTTAAACAATTGTATCTTTTAATCAGACATTATGGGGTCAATCAAACTTAGAAAATTATTTTATCTCCAAAAATCTTCACTTGTGATTTTCTGTTGAAATCCATTAGATCAATATGCTAAAAACTGTTTGGTCTTTTATGCAGTTTACTTATTTTCTCTCTAATTTTCACAATTAGTAAAACGCTAAAAGCCTCCAAATTCCTGAAAAACGTAGATTTATTCAGCTTAAAAACTTGTTTTTTAAAAAAGCTTGCACACTGTAAAATACTGAAGCAAAATAATAAAAATGCTTTTCATAACTCTTACTTTAATACAAGGATATCTTACAGACTGCGGCAGGCCATGACTTAATACTTTCTCTTCCTGTCAGGTGATGGGATGTCTGGCAGACAAGAAACCAGAACAAGGACAGAGAATTTCAGGAATCCTTGTGAAACGGAACTTTAACTATCATATTCTTTCACCGAGTGACCTCTCCAGTAAGTGGGTTATATTTGTCACATCAGACACTATTATGCCAGTGATCACATTATTTAGTTACAGAAAACACTTTGGCAAAATGATGGAAAACTTTATTTTAGCTGCTAGCTGAAATGGGGATTTGTAATTGGATTTTATGGTTATATGTCTGACTAATTGTTGTGTCACATCTACAGTGGATATAAAAAGTCTACACACCCCTGTTAAAATGTCAGGTTTCTGTGATGTAAAACAATGAGACAAAGATAAATAATTTCAGAACTTTTTCTACCTTTAATGTGACCTATAAACTGTACAACTCAATTGAAAAACAAACTGAAAGCTTTTAGTTAAAGGGAAATAAAAATAAAAAACTAAAATAATATGGTTGCATAAGTGTGAACACCCTTTTATAACTGGGGATGTAGCTGTGTTCAGAATTAAGCAATCACATTCAAAATCATGTTAAATAGGAGTCAGTACACACCTGTCATCATTTAAAGAGTCTCTGATTAACCCCAAATAAAGTTCAGCTGTTCTAGTAGGTCTTTCCTGACATTTTGTTTGTCGCATCCTACAGCAAAAGCCATGGTCCGCAGAGAGTGTCTAAATCATCAGAGGGATCTCATTGTTAAAAGGTATCAGTCAGGAGAAGGGTACAAAAGAATTTCCAAGGCATTAGATATACCATGGAACACAGTGAAGACCGTCATCAAGTTGTACAGTTTATCGGTCACATTAAAGGTGGAAAAAGCTCTGAAATGATTTATCTTTGTCTCGTTTTTTTACATCACAGAAACCTGATATTTTAACAGGGGTGTGTAGACTTTTTATATCCACTGTACATGTCTTTATTATAAAGAGCCCTCTAACCCACTCTAAAATACATTGGATAGAGGTTACATTTGTTCATTAGTTAAAAGAAATATTAAACAGAGTAATCTCCTTCTACTACAAGTGTACCATGGTTTTCAAACTCATTTATCAGTTGTGTCTTTCAGGAGCTGTATTCATGTAGATCACATACACCAATTAGAGTTTTGTTGTAGTCCCTCTGTATATTTGATATTTTCTGTGTGTAATGTGATCTTTCTCTTTCTGAAGGTTATACTGATCTGGCCATGAGCACAGTTACACAGACACAGGCTATCCCATATACCGGCCCTTTTCACCTGTTATCCTACCAGTTGCAGCAACTTACAGGTTAGTTATTGGTCTATGCACTCTTATTGAATCGAGTTAGCTTCACCAACTTCATTAGTTCGGGACCACTGACTTGATGTATCTTGTAATGGCAGCTAAATGTGTAACACGGAACTAGGGTTTTGGTTGAGAGTACCCTGATCTTTTCAAGTGGTTTCTAATTGTAGCATTATTATACCAGAGACCCATGATACCTAGTGATCATTCAAGGCACAAAAAGCTGTAATGGCACATGATTTGTGTAATAAAGGCTGCAGATATCCACTAGTCTATTAATAGTTTGTTAGAATTATTTTCATGACTGTTAAATTTACAGTAATCATTTTAAAAATCTCCAAGATGATCTCAACAACAGCAAAGTTTAAAGGACCATGATACCCAAATGTTGAAACACTTGAAAGTGATGCAGCGTAGCTGTAAAAAGCTGAATAGAAAATATCACCTGAACATCTCTATGTAAAAAAGAAAGATATATTTTACCTCAAAATGTCCTAAGTATTCAAACCCCATTGCAAAGGACTTTAAGCAGCAAATCAGTATGTCTGTCCCGGGACAGCTAAGGGAGTGTGCTTTCGTGCACACTCATTATTTCCCTATTCGGTTTAAGGAAGTTTACTATGAAATCTCTCGAGAGTGAGATCACAGTAAAAGAGTTCATGACCTCAGCACTGCTGATGCTGATTGGCTGCTGTTCATTTCTTCATTTTTTTTTTTTTTTACTTGCAGCTGGGCAGCAGCTGAAGTATATTTTTTTTACACAGAACTTACTCTGCTGAGCTGAGGAAATTGTGAGGTAAATATCATCTTTTTTTACATAGAGATGCTCAGGTGATATTTTCCTGTCAGCTTTTTACAGTTATACTGCATCAGTTTCAAGTGATTTAGCATATGAGTATTATGTCCCTTTAAATGGACATCAATCTCAAAACCGAATCCTTAATATATTAATTCACTTAATTAGTTGAAATAAAACTATTTTTTTTTTTTTTAAAACATTTACTTTGTATGTAGATCTTTTTTCAATTTGGTGCTTAATTTCACACATAGACTTAAGCATTCATAAATATTTGACTTTAATATCTATTTAAAGGAATCTGAAACCCACATTTTTTTCTTTCATGATTCAGTGAGAGCATGCAATTTTAAACGACTATTATCTAATTTTTGTATTTTGGTATCCTTTGTTAAAAAGCATACCAAGGTAGGTTCATGAGCTGCAGATTGATGGCTGCACATACACTCACCGGCCACTTTATTAGGTTCAATTGCTTGGTAACACAAATTGCTAATCAGCCAATCACATGGCAACAACTCAATGCATTTAGGCATCTAGATGTAGTGAAGATGACTTGCTGAAGTTCAAACCGAGCATCAGAATGGGGAAGAAAGGGAATTTAAGTGACTTTGAACGTGGCATGGTTGTTGGTCCCAGGCGGGCTGTTCTGAGTATGTCAAAAACTGCTGATCTACTGGGATTTTCATGCACAACCATTTCTAGGGTTTACAGAGAATGGTCCAAAAAAGAGAAAATATCCAGTGAGCGGCAGTTGTTTGGACAAAAATTCCTTGTTGATAGCAGATGTCAGAGGAGAATGGGGGCAGACTGGTTCGAGATGATAGAAATGCAACAGTAACTCAAATATCGACTTGTTACAACCAAGCTTTGCAGAATATCATCTCTGAACGCACAACACGACAAACCTTGATGCAGATGGGCTACAGCAGCAGAAGACCACACAGGGTGCCACTCCTGTCAGCTAAGAACAGGAAACTGAGGCTACAATTCGCACAGGCTCACCAAAATTGGACAATTGAAGATTGGAAAAAAACGTTGCCTGGTCTGATGAGTTTCGATCTCGGCTGCGACATTCAGATGGTAGCATAAACAACATGAAAGCATGGTTCCATCCTGCCTTGTATCAACGGTTCAGGCTGGTGGTGTAATGGTGTGGGGGATATTTTCTTGGCACACTTTGTGCCCCTTAGTGCCAATTGAGCATCGTTTAAACGCCACGGCCTACCTGAGTATTGTTGCTGTCCAATAGAGCACCTTTGGGATGTGGTGGAACGGGAGATTCGCATCATGGATGTGCAGCCGACAAATCTGCATGGTATTGGCTCACCCATGTGCATTGCTGTTTATTTAACAAATTATACCAAATTATGAAGCAAATTAGACAATAGAAGTAAATTGTAAAATTGTTTAAAATTGTGTTTTCTATCTGAATCATGAAAGAAACATTTTGGGGTTTATGTCCCTTTAAGCAAAGAACATGAAGTAACATGAAACATCTACAGTGCCTATATAATTAATTATACATTTTATTTTATATAAATAAAAAGTGCTAAGTTTACTAAAGTGCTGCTTTTAATGATTTACATAAGCAACTTGTATTGGGCCTACAAGGTTGGAAAGTTTATTCTGCTCTTAGCGCTAGATCTGCATAATGAGAAGGATTCAGTTACATATATAAGTTCGCTTTTTGCCCCTGTTCTAGGAGAGGTGGAGGAGATTGATACAAATGAAAAGGATGCACTAAGGGTATTCAAGGCAGTCACTGTGATAAAGGAGCCAGGCATGGTGCTTCTGGAGGTAAGTGGTTATCTGACACTACACAAAGACTCGCTGTATGCTGTGCTGTCACCTGGCCATACAGTTAAAAAGATTTATTACAAAAATAAACATTCAAAACTGAACTGTAATACCTGTCTTTTGCACTTGATTCAGCAGTTACACTACATTAATGTTTGTATACACTTTATTGGAACAATATCATTCTTTGCAATGGAAATATCCGTACTTGTTAAAAATTGCAATAAAAAAGGATTTTAAAAAAAATATTATTTTGAAATTATAGCATTTTAGGAGGTCAAGTTTAAATACCTACAGTATATATAGACTTCATAAGTCTTTAGTCCTAATATTTGTATTTAAGGGTTTGCACTATATTAAAATTTATTAAAGGAAAAGTAAAGTCATAATTAGACATTCATTATTTAGACAGAGCTTTCCATTTTAAACAACTTTAATTTGCTTCCTTCTCTTGTTATCCTTTTCTGAAAGGTTTATATAGGTAAGCTCAGCAACAGCAAAGAACCTAGGTTCTAGCTGCTGATTGGTGGCTGCATATCTATACCGATTGTTATTCGCTCACCATTGTGTTCAGTTATAAACCAGTAGTGCATTGCTGCTCCTTCAATGATACCAAGAGAATGAAGTAAATTTTATAATATAAGTAAACTGGAAAGTTGTTTAAAATTGTACGTTCTACCTAAATCATGAGAGAACATTTTTGGGTTTCATATCCTTTTAATATTAGATTGGCTGTAATGTATTTGTTTTTTTTCTCCCATTTCGTTTCTTTAGTTAGCTTTTGGTCTAGGTTTAGCCTTTTGCAAACAGAAGTATCTTGTTTAGGATGCTTTTCATTTCTTTGTGTGTTAAAATAGTGGATCTGAAGCAGGTGTTCATGATAATAATGTGAACATGCACTTTTTAGAAATGAAAGTATTTACAGAGTTGAAATGATGGACATATCAGGCATTTTTATCCCGGATACGTAATGTAGGTCAGTGATCGACAAGTTCCTAAAACGTGGAGGCCACAGATCAATATTTTTAAAGCTTTAATAGCCACATATGTATTTATTGCTTTTAAATACAAAGAATAATATATTTTCTAAAAATGGGAAGTAGCACAGGGCCAGTTTTTTTTGGGGGGCCTCAAAAACTATAGCACATTCCTGTTTTAGCTCAAGACATTGGCAGACAGTTGGCAATCCCTGATATAGCTGATCTTTTTGTTAACTTTTCCCTTTTATAATAGGTAATGTAAACTCTCTACAATGGAGTAAAGTCATTTTTGACAAAATACTTTTCTAGTACATGTCCTTTTATTTCAAACGTATGTATTTTTATATTTCTCAGTGGGTGGCAAATCCTTCAAATGATATGTATGCCGATACCATAACAACAGTGATCTTAGAGCTACAATCAAACCCAAAAATACAAAAAGGTAAAGTGATTAGAACATTGTTACGCTTTTGTATAGATCTGAGAAGAATCTGTACATCAAGAAAAATGCTGTGTGAAGGTGTCTGTTCTAACAAGCAAATGTCTTCTTTGATTTTTTTCTGAATGTGAAAAGGTAGTAATAATTGTCACCAAAAGACAAGGGTTGTACTGTTTGTCAGTAATGGGAAAAAAACAAGAACAAGCTGAAATGGTATATAAACAAAGTTGGAAAAATAAAGTTCAGCTGTAAAATGTCATGTTATGATGGTGCTATTGCCATTGCCACGTGCCAAGTAGTTATTGCCACTTGCAGTAAACTGTTCACATATAGTGTGGTAATTTAACCCTTGCAGCATAACAAAATGTCAGCACATTACTATAGCTGTTTGTGACATATATTTTCTAAGGAAAACAGATACAATTTTACATTTTGTTTAGCTAAACAGATAGTAAAATCTTTCAAAAGTTAGGTGATTTTCTCTTGTAAGATGTATCGAGTCCACGGATTCATCCTTGTGGGATATTCTCCTTCCCTACAGGAAGTGGCAGAGAGCACCCACAGCAGAGCTGTCTATATAGCTCCTCCCTTAGCTCCACCCCCAGTCATTCTCTCTGCCTGCTTAAAGGGACATTATACACTCAATTTTTCTTTGCATAAATGTTTTGTAGATGATCTATTTATATAGCCCATAGTTTGTTTTTTTTAAATAAATGTATAGTTTTGCTTATTTTTAAATAACATTGTTCTTATTTTCAGACTCCTAACCAAGCCCCAAAGTTTTATGTGAATACTGTCAGCTACCTTCTCCAGCTTGCTCCTGTTTGTGTAAAGGGTCTTTTCATATGTAAAAGAAGGGGGAGGGGGGAGTGTCTTATTTGCCACTTGCAGTGGGCTTTCCAGCTGCCTTTTCAACAGAGCCAAACTGACAGCTTCTAAGTAAGTTTTTAAACAGTTTTATACTGGATTTTTATATCAGTATCTGTGCATCTTATTTTTTATAGTAGTGTATATTTTATGCAGTTATATGAAAATGAGTGTATACTGTCCCTTTAACTGCTAGGAAGGGCAAAGAGCTGTGTGGTGACAAAAATGTTAATTTTTTATTTCTCAAGCAAAAGTCTATTATTTTAAATGGTACCGGTGTGTACTATTTACTCTGGCAGAAAAGGGATGAAGATTTCTGCAAGGAGGATGATGATCTTAGCACTTTGTAACTAAGATCCACTGCTGTTCTCACAAGGGCTGAAGAGTACTGAAAAACTTCAGTTGGGAGAACGGTTTGCAGGCTAAGCTGCATATGAGGTATGTTCAGTCTATATTTTTCTAGACAGACTGTGTTAATTCTAGAAAAGGCTGGCAATATCCCCATGAGGGAAGGGTAAGCTGTATTCAGACACTTTGATAGGAATTTCAGCTTGCTTGAAGGGCTCATTAGTTACTGGTGACACTGTTAGGAAAAAAACGGTTTTTATTCAGTGAAAGTTGCAATTATAACGTTTTTTGAAGGGACTAAAGGGGTCATTGTGGCTTGTTTTTGAGTTTTGTAACTCACATGGTTAATTAAGAGACACTCTGGTGTTTCTCTGATAGGCCTCAAAACATCTAGTGAGGTGGGAGGGGCCTATTTTCGCGCCTCAGTTGCGTAGTTTCTTTTCCTCTGAGACATCTTTTCCTGAGGTTCCTGCTGTGTTTGAGGGCTGTAAAAGAAGTTTTCTTCCCAACAAATCGTTCTGAATGGCAGGAAGGAGCCACAGTAGAGCTGTGGCAAGGTGCTGAAAGTCTTTTTTATCGGTTTTGACGTTTTTTCAATCCGGTTTTGCCATTAAGGGGGTTAATTGTTTATTTGCATAGCTGTGCAAAGTCACTAAGTCTTTATGATGCTACTGTAAAAATTTCGTTAAGTTTACTGCTTTTTTACACTGTTTTGCAGAATTTGTGCAGCTTTTTTTCTCTTAAAGGCACAGTACCGTTTTATTTCTAAGTGTTATTTACTTTGATTACAGTGTTTTCCAAGCTTGCTTGTTAAATTACTAGCCTGTTTAACATGTCTGACACCAAGGAAAATCCTTGTTCAATATGTTTGGAAGCCATTGTGCAAACCCCTCTTAGAATGTGTCCCAATTGTACTGATATGTTTATAAACTATAAAGAACATATATTAGCACTTAAAAATAGAGCAATAGATGATTCTCAAGCAGAAGTAAATGAGGGTTCGCCATCTAGCTCTCCCCAAGTGTCAAAACCAGTGACGCCAAGTACCTCTAGTGCGTCCAAATTCTTTTACTTACCAAGACATGGCCACAGTTATGAATACAACCCTCACAGAGGTTTTATCTAAGCTGCCTGGTTTACAAGGAAAGCGGGACAGCTCTGGGTTTAGGAAAAATGCTGAGCCGTCTGACTCTTTAGTAGCCGTATCTGATAAGCCCTCACAATGCTCTGAAGTAGGGGTGAGGGATTTGTTATCTGAGGGAGAAATTTCTGATTCAGGAAAGACTCTTCCTCAGACAGATTCTGATATGACGGCCTTTAAATTTAAGCTTGAAACCTCCGCTTATTGCTCAGGGAGGTATTAGCGACTCTAGATGATTGTGACCCTATAGTGGTTCCAGAGAAATTGTGTAAAATGGATAAATACTTAGAGGTTCCTGTTTACACTGATGTTTTTCCAGTCCCTAAGAGGATTGTGAATATTATTACTAAGGAGTGGGATAGACCAGGTATTCTGTTCTCTCCCCCTCCTGTTTTTAAGAAAATGTTTCCCATATCTGACACCATGCGGGACTCGTGGCAGACAGTTCCTAAGGTGGAGGGAGCTATTTCTACTCTGTCTAAGCATACAACTATACCTATCGAAGACAGTTGTGCTTTCAAAGATCCTATGGATAAAAAAATAGAGGGTCTCCTGAAGAAAATTTTTGTTCATCAGGGTTTTTCTCTCCAACCTATTGTTCCTGTAACTACTGCAGCTGCTTTCTGGTTTGAGGCTCTAGAAGAGGCTCTTCAGATGGAGACTCCATTAGAGGAGATTATGGACAGAATCAAGGCCCTTAAGTTGGCTAATTCTTTTATTACAGATGCTGCATTTCAACTGGCTAAATTAGCGGCAAAGAATTCAGGTTTTGCCATTTTAGCATGCAGGGCGTTATGGCTTAAGTCCTGGTCTGCTGATGTGTCATCTAAATCTAAACTTTTGAACATCCCTTTCAAAGGAAAGACCCTATTCATGCCTGAACTGAAAGAGATTATTTCAGACATCACTGGAGGGAAAGGTCATGCCCTTCCTCAGGATAGATCAAATAAGATGAGGACCAAACAAAATAATTTTCGTTCCTTTCGGAACTTCAAGGGTGGTCCCGCTTCAGCTACCCTGGCTGCAAAGCAAGAGGGGAATTTTGACCAATCCAAGTCAGTCTGGAGACCTAACCAGGCTTGGAACAAGGGTAAACAGGCAAAGAAGCCTGCAGCTGCCTCTAAGACAGCATGAAGGGGTAGCCCCCAACCCGGGACCGGATCTAGTAGGGGGCAGACTCTCTCTCTTCGCTCAGGCTTGGGCAAGAGATGTTCACGATCCCTGGGCTTTAGAAATTGTGTCCCAGGGATATCTTCTGGAATTCAAAGACTCCCTTCCAATGGGAAGATTTCATATTTCTCGATTGTCTGTAAACCAGACAAAGAGAAAGGTGTTCTTACGCTGTGTAGAAGATCTACATACCATGGGGGTGATCCGCCCAGTCCCAAAAGAGGAACAGGGGCTAGGGTTCTACTCAAACCTGTTTGTGGTTCCCAAAAAAGAGGGAACTTTCAGACCAATCTTGGATCTCAAAATTCTAAACAAGTTCCTCAAAGTTCCATCATTCAAGATGGAGACCATTCGGACTATTCTGCCTCTGATCCAGGAGGGTCAATATATGACTACCGTGGACTTAAAGGATGCGTATCTACACATCCCTATTCACAGAAATCATCATCAATTTCTCAGATTTTCCTTTCTACTCAGGCATTACCAGTTTGTGGCTCTTCCCTTCGGGTTGGCCACGGCTCCAAGAATTTTCACAAAGGTGCTAGGGTCCCTTCTGGCGGTTCTACGACCTCGGGGCATAGCAGTGGCGCCTTATCTAGACGACATCTTAATTCAGGCGTCGACGTTTCAGCTAGCCAAGTCTCACACGGACATTGTGTTGGTTTTTCTGAGATCTCACGGGTGGAAGGTGAACATAAAAAAAGAGTTTTCTCTTCCCTCTTACAAGAGTTTCCTTTCTAGGGTCTCTGATAGATTCGGTAGAAATGAAAATATTTCTGATGGAGGTCAGAAAATCAAAACTCTTAACCACTTGCCGAACTCTTCATTCCATTCCTCGGCCATCAGTGGCTCAGTGTATGGAGGTAATCGGACTCATGGTAGCAGCAAAGGACATAGTTCCTTTTGCCCGCCTACACCTCAGACCACTGCAACTATGCATGCTCAAACAGTGGAATGGGGATTATGCAGATTTATCTCCTCAACTGCATCTGGACCAGGAGACCAGAGATTCTCTTCTCTGGTGGTTGTCTCAGGACCACCTGTCTCAGGGAATGTACTTCCACAGGCCAGAGTGGCTCATTGTAACGACAGATGCCAGCCTGCTAGGCTGGGGTGCAGTCTGGAACTCCCAGAAAGCACAGGGCTTATGGTCTCGGGAGGAATCTCTTCTTCCGATAAACATTCTAGAACTGAGAGCGATAATCCAAGGTCCGTTCACGCATCCAAATCTAGTTTCTCTGCGTCTGACTGCTTGGAGATTGAACGCCTCAAAGCGTGGGTTCTCTGAGTCGGTCATTGATACCCTGATTCAGGCTAGAAAACCTGTCACCAGGAAGATCTATCATAAGATTTGGCGCAAATATCTTTATTGGTGTGTATCCAAAGGTTACTCGTGGAGTAAGATTAGGATTCCTAGAATATTGTCTTTTCTCCAAGAAGGTTTGGAGAAGGGATTATCAGCTAGTTCTCTAAAAGGGCAAATATCTGCTTTGTCTATTCTACTACACAAACGTCTGGCAGATGTCCCAGACGTTCAAGCATTTAGTCAGGCTTTGGTCAGAATTAAGCCTGTATTTAAGCCTGTTGCTCCGCCTTGGAGCCTAAACTTAGTCCTTAGAGTTCCGTTTGAACCTATGCATTCCATAGATATTAAGCTTCTATCTTGGAAAGTTTTGTTTTTAGTTGCTATCTCTTCGGCTCGAAGGGTTTCTGAGCTATCTGCTTTACAGTGTGATTCCCCTTATCTTATTTTCCATGCATATAAGGTGGTTTTGCGTACCAAACCTGGGTTTCTTCCTAACATTGTTTCTAATAAGAATATCAATCAAGAGATGATTGTTCCTTCACTGTGTCCTAATCCTTCATCAAAAAAGGAACGTCTGTTGCACAATCTTGATGTGGTTCGTGCTTTAAAGTTCTACTTACAAGCAACTAAAGATTTCCGTCAAACATCTTCATTGTTTGTTGTTTATTCTGGTAAGCGGAGAGGTCAAAAGGCTACGGCTACCTCTCTTTCCTTTTGGCTGAAAAGCATCATCCGTTTGGCCTATGAGACTGCTGGACAGCAGCCTCTTGAAAGAATTTCTGCTCATTCTACTAGAGCTGTGGCTTCCACATGGGCTTTTAAAAATGAGGCTTCTGTTCAACAGATTTGTAAGGCGGCGACTTGGTCTTCGCTTCATACTTTTTCCAAATTTTACAAATTCGATACTTTTGCTTCTTCGGAAGCTATTTTTGGGAGAAAGGTTCTACAAGCAGTGGTGCCTTCCGTTTAAGGTCCCTGTCTTGTCCCTCCCTTTATCCGTGTCCTAAAGCTTTGGTATTGGCATCCCACAAATAAGGATGAATCCGTGGACTCGATACATCTTACAAGAGAAAATATAATTTATGCTTACCTGATAAATTTATTTCTCTTGTGATGTATCGAGTCCACGGCCCGTCCTGTTTATTAAGACAGGCGTATATATATTTTTATTTTTAAACTTTCAGTCACCACTGCACCCTATAGTTTCTCCTTTTTCTTCCTAGCCTTTGGTCGAATGACTGGGGGGTGGAGCTAAGGGAGGAGCTATATAGACAGCTCTGCTTTGGGTGCTCTCTCTGCCACTTCCTGTAGGGAAGGAGAATATCCCACAAGTAAGGATGAATCCGTGGACTCGATACATCACAAGAGAAATAAATTTATCAGGTAAGCATAAATTATGTTTTTTGTTACCATGCCTGACAGTCTTTCTAAAGTTTTTTAATATTATTGGAACTTATTTGTCATGTTAATAGGAGCTAATTGATAACTGCTTGATGCAGGAGTATTCATGGACGTGCTCTTTTGGAGAGCAGTCGAAAACCTTTTTAAAACATTCAAGGCCAAAGTGCTGCCTTTAATCATAACTTGTTTTTTTTAACAGTTAACTTTTCTATATTTAGCAGACTCCCAAGCGTTAATCCTATACTGTCCTCTCAGATGAAGTTTTTAGTTTTATGATAACATCACAAACATTTCTAGATATTGGTCTTCATTTACAAGGGAAGGATATAAAGTATAAGACATTACAATGGATATCTACAGTTAAGTTATTTAAGACATTTGTATTTTTTTAATTCAAGCAAATGTTTTATGTAATCACTTCATTTTATGTATTATAACTGAGACATTGCTGCCTGTAATAAGCATGAAAGTAAAACATTTATTTTTTATTTTATTTGTAGCTGTTAAATCTCCCAAGGTTAGCAAAGATATTGACATGGATGCATATAGCAAGAGGCTGGAAATTATGCTACAGTAAGTGTCATCAGCAAAAACTGCTGTAAAGTGATAAAACTGTGTCTGTATGTATGTGTATATATATATATATATGTGTGTGTGTGTGTATATCAAAATAACAAGAATATTGCATTGAGCAATGATACTTTTTTTTTATTGGACTAACTATACATTTATAAGTGGTTTAGTTGTCAACTTATAAATGTATAGTTAGTCCAATAAAAAAAGTATCATTGCTCAATGCAATACTCTTGTTATTTTGATATCTAAATCTCTGGACTAACACGGCTACTCCAATCAACGTGACTATATGTATGTATGTGTGTGTCTGTATGTATGTGTGTGTATATATATATATATATATATATATATATAATATCAGAAACAGACCTTGCACTCGCTGGATTTTTTAACAAACTTTTTTACTTGGCAAAATTAGTGACGTTTCGGGGACAGTGTATCCCCTTCCTCAGACAGTGAATGCTTCAAACATTGGTGAATTTATACAAACTAACAAATAACCCCTCCCCCCAATTAGCAAAAAAACCCACCAAAAGTGTTGCTATGGTGACCATATGTCACAAAGTGAACATCGTATATAAGTTGTAATATAAGCAATCAATGCTATGACAGTGAAGATGATCAAATTAAAAGACCTATAGCAGTATGAACATGGTAAACAACTTAACATTCCACAGTACTGGTAATCTTAACATACCCCTAATATCCGTTATTATCCGGGGAGCCAACCAATATTGAAAGCCTTATATGTTGTTACCTAGGTGGTCAGGCATAAATTACACACTCAAAACCTACCATGATTGTAAAACAAACAAAGATCTAATGTAGATCGCCGTGTACCACGCCACCGCAACTGCACCCGCACTAGGTAGAGCAGACAAACCCGGAAGTGCATCGGCCGGTCACGTGTGTGGCCATGCACCAATCACTCGGGTTGCGGTTGGGGTTGTCATGGCAATGGGTCACAACGATCCAAATAGCAACAAAGAAACAAGTCAAACAAATTAGCTACTAAGCATAACATTGTAATAGTACACATCAATCGATACTTGTACTAGAGACTTCCTGATAAAACTGCTAGACCTGAGCCTACGCCTCAACTATTTCAGGTTCGAGGGAAAGTACCACCAACAAATATCAGGTACGGCCATGGGATCAAACGTGGCCCCCTCACTGGCCAATCTATACATGGAGCACTACGAACTACATGTGATGAAGATATACCAGAATCCAGGAATGATATACTACAAACGGTATATAGACGACCTGCTAATTATTTGGAGGGGTACAGCTACTGAGTTGGAAAGATGGTTTGAAGAATTGAATTCACTCAATCATCCAGTGAAACTCAAACTCAAACAAGATTTGGAAAGTATTGAGTTCCTGGACCTAAACATCTTCAAAACAGAGAGTGGTTATTTGGGTACCTCGTTGTTTAGGAAACCCACGGACAGGAATTCTATCCTACACGCCACAAGTAACCATCCGACTGCACTCCTCAGGGCTATTCCGAAAGCCCAACTGCAGCGGGCCGCAAGAAACAATAGTGATGAGACCAGAAGACACCAGCAACTTGATGAGATGCAGCAATGATTTGTACAACGAGGATATAATCTGCACCTTGTTAAACAAAGTAGAATGGGAGTGGAAAATGATACCACGATGTCTACCCGAACCGATCCTAAAGACGAGCAGCGGATGACCTTTACCACGGTATATAGTCCTTCAACTAGAGCCTTAGGTACAACACTAAGAGAACACTGGCACATCGTACAAGGTGACCCCTCTCTTCCATTCAACAAGTGGCAACCTCCGAGAGTGGGTTACAAACGTGATAAAAATTTAAAAGATCTGTTGATGCTCACGGATCCCACCCATTGCTACAACCCTGAGACATGGTTGACACAGAGAAAGAAACCAGGATGCTATAGGTGTGTGGGATGTACCACCTGTAATGCCATGATTCCAGGACCAACGTTTGGACATCCCCACCGCAATCAGAGGTTCAAGATTAGGCATGTGCTAACGTGCACCACCTCTCATGTGGTATATCTACTAAATTGCAGCTGTGGGCGGTTCTATGTGGGAAAAACAACTGACGATGCCCGGACCAGGTTCGCTAACCACAGATCATCCATCAGAACGGCTCTTAAGAAGGGCTCTAGTGATCAACCTGTGGCCCGGCACTTCGTGGAGAAAGGCCACGGACTCCATGATCTGAGATTCACCCTAATTGATCATGTCCCCCCATTAAGGCGGGGTGGTGATAGGGATACACTGCTCCTACAAGTTGAGGCCAAATGGATCTTTCGTTTGAATACCCTGCAACCACATGGACTTAATACTATGTTTGACTGGCATTGTTTTTTTGTAAATTAGATCCAGCCCTTATGGAGACCTGCCTTATTTACCATGGGAGTCCATGTTATCCTGATTTTTTCTACTTGAGAGTCCACACTCTATTCGATGTTTTGTTGGTTATTGGTTTACCTCTCATTCTCCTCTCGCTGTTTACCTTCTATTCTGCCTCACTCGTGGCTTGTTGATACTATTCTGTTCTTTTTTTGTGTTTTTCTTCTTTTGTTTTTCTCTTCTTTCTTTGCTTCTTTTCTTTCTTTTTTTCCTTCTTTCTTTTTCCCCTCTTGTTTCTCCTATTGTTATTCTATTGTCTTTGTTTGCCTTTGGTGTCTATTCTTATTTTTAATTTTATTTTCATTTATTTTTTCAGTTTTTTTCCCCTTTTTTTCCCAACTTTTTTTCCCATTTTTTTCCCCATTTTTTTCCCATTTTTTATTGTTGGTTTGGTTTACCTTGTATCACAATGTATAGTTGGTGTTTGCATTTACTTTGGTTTATTCTTTTTTTCGGGGTGTTTGGTACTCTCTCTTGGGAAGGTTCATGGGTTATGCCATCTCAGATCACCTTCTTTAAATGGGTGGTATTACCGTGTATAAAATTTGTACATACCCTTCATCATGGTACACTGTGTATATTGGATAGTAAATGTACAATAGTGGTATAGTCCCTGTAGCAGCGTCCACTACGATAGATATGCGCTTTAGGGTTAATGTATGATATTAATATACCCCCATTATAGTACGGCAGGATTGCTATGCTATATATATTATTGATTGGTTATA